>NC_041398.2:133510968-133635968 GCF_900747795.2 Erpetoichthys calabaricus | reverse complement strand
CTCCGTTCTCAATTGTTTAATTAATTTTTTGCTCTTCGCTGTTTGCGGCTGTTCCTCCATTTCCCCCTACTTCGTTCTTTTATCTCGCGAATATGTTATTGCCATCCTTAACGGGGAGCGTTTCAATAAACTGATTGAAAATAGTTTTGCATTTACCTTTTTAGTAAAAGGCGAGCTTTTAAGCCTGAGAAATCACCCCGTAAATGCACACGTTTAATTGGACATGTGTTAATATGTATGGTTACACAGTATTAAAAGACAGTGAACAACGTCAGTTACCTTTCTTCCCGCGTTTGATAAAAGGTGAGCTTTTAAGCCTGAGAAATCACCCCGTAAATGCACACGTTTAATTGCACGTGTTAATATGTATGCTCACACAGTATTAAAAGACAGTCAAAAATTAACGTAACTTACCTTCGTTCCCGCGTGTGACTCGTGCTGTAAATGTCTTCCTTGTTTTTATTTCACGTGATTACGTAGGAGGCGTGATGACGCGATACGTGACTCCGACTCCTCCATTACAGTGTATGGACAAAAAATATGTTCCAGTTATGACCATTACGCTTTGAATTTCGAAATGAAACCTGCCTAACTTTTGTAAGTAAGCTGTAAGGAATGAGCCTGCCAAATTTCAGCCTTCCACCTACACGGGAAGTTGGAGAATTAGTGATGAGTGAGTCAGTCAGTCAGTCAGTGAGTGAGTCAGTGAGGGCTTTGCCTTTTATTAGTATAGATATATCAAAATACCCGCGCTTCGCAGCGGCGAAGTACTGCTTTAAAATTTTTATTAAGAAGAAAAGTAAACCTTTTTAAACTGAGGGAAAATTAATCAATAATTATTTGTTAAGGATCTCTCTGTATACCATGTTGTCAGTTCGCCCCTCCGGTTGTAATATGACCAAGCTGTGTGCTGAGCTTACTGTTGAGCATGAAATCTAACGTGGTTTGTGCCCTTCAGAATGAAAACAGTTAGCATTTACCTTTTTAATAAAAGGCGAGCTTTTAAGCCTGAGAAATCACCCCGTAAATGCACACGTTTAATTGCACATGTGTTAATATGTATGCTTACACAGTATTAAAAGAAACTCAAAAATTAACGTCATTTACCTTCGTTCCCGCGTTTGACTCGTGCTGTAAATCTCTTCCTTGTTTTTAGTTCACGTGATTACGTAGGAGGCGTGATGATGCGATACGTGACTCCGCCTCCTCCATTAGAGTATATGGACAAAAAACAGGTTCCAGTTATGACCATTACGCGAAGAATTTTCGAAATGAAACCTGCCTAACTTTTGTAATTAAGCTGTAAGGAATGAGCCTGCCAAATTTCAGCCTTCTACCTACACGGGAAGTTGGAGAATTAGTGATGAGTGAGTCAGTGAGTCAGTCAGTGAGGGCTTTGCCTTTTATTAGTATAGATATATACACACACCCACACACACACGCAGGCACGCACACTTTATATAGGTGCTGACCCATTGACGATTGTGTAGGCAAGAATCAAAGATTTTAATTTAATACATCATGCTACAAGGAGTCGATATGTGATCTAGAAAGATGAGTGATATGTGCCCGCCTCAGTGGGTTGAACACTAGATGTGTTTCTGCATTTTGAATCATCTGCAGTATCTTAGTGACACATGCCAGTACTCCTGCCAGCAGAGACTTGCAGTTGTCCAGAATTTGAGAGACTGTAGCAACATGACTTTAAAGGACAGCTGGTTATCAATCAGAACATAAAGGTTGCGATAATGGGCAAAGTTGAACAGAGATGGGGTGCTGAGCAGATGGGCAAGCTGGGATAACAAGAAGATCTGTCTTTGCCAGGTTGAGCTACAGATGGCGTTTCTTCATCCAGGGTGCAATACCATTGAGACATACAGAGATTCTAGCTAATACTGTGTGGTTCTCAGAAGGCAACAGTAGGTACTGCTGCATATTATTGGCACAGCACTAATAAGAAAAACTAATTCTAACTAACTACTAACAGTAGACTTTGGCCTGACTAGGCCCAGAATTGTGGAAACTGTTTTTTACATTTCAAAATGCTCCAAAATAAATCAAAAAAACTTACAACAGAAGAAATCACGAAAAAGTCAATTTTAAATAGATAATCCAAGAAGAAGATCTTTTATAAACAAATACATTTATTAATAACACAAAAGAATAACAAAAAGGTGTAGAAGAGCAAAAAAGAGTTACCTAAAAGGTAATTCAAAACAGACAAGCCCTAATATATAATCCCATAATCGAAATGCAGAAAATAGAGCAAATAATCAAGGTAACCAGAAAATGCAAGCAAAAACAGTAAAACTTACACACGCCAAGAAACTTCAATGAATCGCTACTGAGACTTCTTCCCTGGCAGAATATATAGCCAGGGGGAGGGCTCAGCAGGAGTGACATCGGGGTGGAGAACCACCCACAAAACACAAGGGAGAGAGAAAAAATGAAGGTGATAAACAAGCCCAAAAGTAATAGTATACATACATGAAAAATAATGATACAGATTAAACAAAAACAAAACAATAAAATAGAAAACAAACTTACAACAGGGAATAAACCCTGGCCAAAACATAACACATACGAGTCACTAGAAGATGGATGGTGTATTTCATTGTCCTAAAGGACATGAAGCAAAAATGCTAGGCAGTACAAACTTCTGTGGTTGAGCAATGAGAACCAGCTCAACTCTGGGATGAGGTCCAAAAACACATCTATATGGGTCAGTGGATTTGAATCCAAGCTTTGTTTGCAAGCTCAGCAATAGAATAAAGCTGATTCTTTCAAATGTTATGCCCCATCCACATGGTGAGTAATGTACAATCTTAAATGACTACTCCACCCAAAAATTATATTTTTTAAATATGCTTCTTACACAGTGCTGGTGCTAAGCTATTTTGTGCTACAGGCCATCTTATTAGTGCACCAACCGACTGTTTGGTAGCTAACCCATGAGGCTGTGTTTTTCCCCCTTATGATCTGCGCACTGGGTGAATGCCTACTTCGCCTTAATGGTGACGCTGGCCCTGTTCTTACCCCATGTAGTTTGTAGTGGTGGTAAAGAGAACATTTTAATTTCATGTTTCCATAAATAATAGGGATGAAAAAAGTTTATGATATAATAGTGACCAATGCTGTAAATGATGCTAAAAAAAAAATCATAGAAAAAAATCACACATTACTCATGTTGCATGATCCGTATGTCAGTTATCAAGATGTATGCTTTTTTTGCTAAAATATTGTTAACTATAAACTTGCAGAATAATCAATGCACATCATAAGCAGGAAACTAAAGCCTCATGGGAATGATTTTTTGAATTGAAGACAGGACTCTTGACTGATGAATGAAGGGGGAGGGCCCATCCAGTTCATTGCCACAGAGAACTATGGGCCACCTCCAACATCACTGGCCATAAAGCAAGAAGAAACTTGGAACAGGGTGCCAGTTCATTGTAAGGGCCATTTCTATATATGCACACACATGTTTACTTTTACTGTGCCAGCATTCAAAAACATTAATAACAGCACTTGGAGACAACTTTTCAAAGTGAATCTGCAACCCTAAAAGGTTGTGGGGGGCAGACAAACTGCAAGTTGAATTGCACAGCCAGTCAGTCTCCTTTTAAAATGGATAAATCTCACAAAAATGCTGTGCTTTTTGCTTTATTTCCTTCCTAAAATGATATGGATAAACTGTTTCACAATATTTGTGAAATCTCAAGAGGTGGATCAATACTCAGTAACACTCTTGGCTTGAAAAGTGGCCGAATTTAGTAAGTTTTAAGGCTTTTGTTTTCACGTTTGGATTCTGAACCTCTATTTTAATATGCTAAGCTAAGTGTTTTTTAAATTTACTGTATAAAAAATTGAATACAATTTCTTGTGGCAAATTAATATTTACATTGATCATGAAAAAAATAATTTTGACTTTAAAAATACCACACTTATCCTATAGCCAGATTCTAAAATATACAAATTTTAGGATTTTTTTACTGGTTGTTTGTTGCAGCCAAAATAAATGCAGCTGGCTATCTACAGTAGAATATGTTTTATCAATCCCCCGATCTTTGAGAATCACCAGTTTACCTAACATGCACATCCTTGGATTGCATAAATTGACATATGGTGGAAAAACGCTATGCAGACATGTGGAGAACATGCAAACTGCACCTAGACAGGCACTGGTGTGAAGCAGCTCTAGTCACTGTGATTTCCACCAAAGCATTTATTTCTCTTTAATTATTTAGTTAGTGAATATGCAAATACTATAATTTACATTCAGATGGAAATCAACCGGTGAACAATTAGGAATAAAAAGTGGTAAAAAATTCCTGACCATGCATGTTAGCAGTATCCATACTGTATAATAACTATTATTGTGTCTTTCATCATTTCATTTCATTTATGTCGACAGACCATAATCAAATAAGTAAACGTATTATTATTAGAAACATGTTCAACAGATCTGCCAATCCAGCTCATGGTCACAGGGAACAGTAGCCCACCCCCCACACCACTGCCCATAAAATAATAAGCAGCCTGGGACAGGGTGCCAGTACATTGCAATTGCAATTTATATACACACATACATGCACTATTACTATACAAAGTTAGGGACACCATTTAACTCAACACACACATCTGTGGTATGAACATCTGAGTAAGTAGAGAAAAAAACAGCTCAGCCAAAGAGAGAACATGGAGATTCCATACCAGGCCAGAACTTCAATCTAGTTATCAAGAGTTGTAAGGCAGCAGCAATAACCAACGCACAAATAATAATAATAATAATAATTAAATACCTGCTATGAGTCTTTATGGTTAAATTATTTTCTTAGGTCGTTAGTAAAGGTCAGCATTTCACAACTGACAAGAAACTTCAAAGGCACTAAATCTGCAGCCATTTAAATGTGTATTCCATAGCAAATGAGGTGTAGAACTACTGGAGAAGTGAGGAGTGCTATTGTCCATAAAACTGCAATAGAATAGAACTGCTGTAAGCTTGTGACAGACTGGGATGATGGATACCCCTGTTACCACCTTTTTCCTTTTCAATAAGTCCATGTGATCTTTAACGGCCACCATTAGCAGTATCTCTATAGGGTCTTACCTTGCAAGTCTTAACTCTAAAGATACTGCCTTCACCAAGTTAAACCAGTTTAGCAATTTCCAAATTATAATTATAAAATATAAGCCACTGCTGCTTCTGATGTATTCCCTGATTAAAACGTGTGCAGATCAGTCACTTTTTCTTCATACATTATTTCAGGATAATTTATGAAGAAACAGTGGCAGGGCTATATTAATATATTTTAAGTGCCTAGTTTAAAGCTGAAATAATGACATCAAAACCCTTAGGGCGACATTTCCCAAACCTGATCTTGTTGACCCACTGTTAGTCTGCGTCAGTGATGAATAAGCTAACTCATAGCAACAAATGAGTTGTATTAGCCCCAATTTTTTTACAATCTGCTTTTGTTTTAATAAGAGGGTATCTTTTTTAAATGCCTTCTTTGGTAAAATTAGCTTCATAAAGCAAACAAACAAAGCCACTAATTTCACTAAGATTATCCTTTGATGATTCAGAAAGTGTCACTGGATTTATCAAGGGGTATTACTCACTCACATTGCATTGCTATAGGTCATGTCTAGAGTTTCAGTTCCTGTCTCATCAGTTCCTTCCACTAAAATTTTCATTGTATGTTTTTTTTCTGTTCTTTTAAGACCACAACAGAAAGGTAGACAAGGTAGAAATACAAAGCCATAAATGTACTACTGGTGCCATTTGAAGACACTTACTCTAAAGTAATGCACACATTTGATGTATTATCCCAGCCCAACTGACTATATTTAAACATATTCCTTCTGATTTTGATTTGTAGGTCATTAAATGAAAAAGTCAGTGCATTTGATATAGATTTCAAACATGTTTAATATCTTTCTTTTCCTAATATTCTTTTCCTTCATTTATAACTAAGAGGGTGACTCTTGCCTTTACTGGATTTCCCTACTTTGATCTCCTTCTCTTTGATTTTTTTAACACCACAATTAAGCAGATTTTGTTCAAAGAAGGAAGAGATCAGTTGATGTTTGACACTGAAGTGATAGCATTTACACAGATGTGTTTTGAAAATTTTATTATGGCAAGCAAGCAAACTATAACATATTATAGCCTATGAGAACATAACATCTGTCTGTGATCTGAGCTTTTGCTTCTTCATTCAGTCCACCAGTTTCAGGCAAATCTTAGCTTTAAAGATTTCTAACATCTACTAATGGTCCCTTAATGTGATGCAATGTAGATATCACATTTGAGCATTTGGGTTGGGGCTGGGAAACTCCCTTTCATAAAGTACTACAGGGTTTGCAAGTACGCTTCATGGTTGTGTAATGGAGAACACCTTGTAACCATATATAGAGGATGTGTTTAGATAGACAGACAGACAGACAGACAGACAGACAGACAGACAGACAGACAGACAGATAGACAGATAGACAGATAGACAGATAGATAGATAGATAGATAGATAGATAGATAGATAGATAGATAGATAGATAGATAGATAGATAGATAGATAGATAGATAGATAGATAGATAGAAGTTTATTAGTCCCTAAAGAAAAACTTAGTTTACCTTTATACCTAAAATATAGAAAATCTGTATATGGCCTATCAATCATATGATCAAGAACATTTACAAAACAAAAGACAAACAGGAAGATTCAAAGAACTATGCTATCCAGTCATTATCCATGTAGAATTACAAGCATCATTAGCAAAGTAACTAATGACTTTCCTAGCAAAAGTTAGCAGCAAGGATACAGTTACAGCTTTCTTCCTCTGCATTGCACTTCTGATCATCTTTACACTGCACACAGATTTATAAACCACAATGAATTAAGAAGCTTGTTGCCTTCTAGACTAATCATAGATTTCAAATCAGTTTTGCACATTACCTGGAATTGAGATATATTCTAATTGGCAAATACCAGCCACTCCGCTATTAATTTATTTAACCCATTTAATAAAGTTGTGGGTCATAGCAAGTAAGAGGAGGTATCAGGTGCAAGGCAACAACCGAACCAGAATCTTGTAGCAGTGCATTGCAAGGCCCACTTAGACACACCCACCCAAATGGGGCCACTTTAGAATCAATTAACATAAAACACATTTTTAGAATGTTGAAGGAAAACTGGAATATTCAAAGAAAACCTATACAGACATAGAACATGCAAACTCCTTACACGTATACACACACACACCAGGGCAATTCTGAGTCACTGATCAACTGCACGTCTGCAGAATGTGGAAGGAAAACTGATACACAATACTTCTATTATCCAAGCAGCTTAATCCAGTTCATAGTCAAATGGATTCTTGTTTTCTTCTGGAAGAATCGTTTGCAAGGTAGAAACTGACACTGGATGAGGGACCAGTCCATCTTTGTGCACATTCACTTACCCACCCACATGGCACCAATTTATAATCAGCCAATTAACCCATGGCTCATACAGTATATTTGACATGATGGTGGAACACAAGAGTACCTGGAACAAAAGCCCACACAGATAAAGGAGGAAGGTGCAAACCGCAAATATGCATTGTTGGGGCTGGTATAAAAACTGACAAAAGCTGATATATGAACCAAAATAATTCTGTATGCTTACATATAGAAAATAATATCTTCAGGAGTTTAGGGGGAAATTCCCCAGTCTTGGGAACACTGGTCACACAGTGGGAGCCAACATTGGAAAGAGCACAACTCACACAGCACACACACACACTCACTCATATTCATTCATAATTAGAAAATTGAGAATCATCAGTCAGTCTCATCTGCACATCTTAGGCATATCGGAAAACGGTGAACTTTCAGGTAAAACACCATTGCACAAATTAGGAGAATATGCAAATTCCTCACAGGTCGAGACTCACCGGAGGTTCACGTCACATCTCATGATGCTGTGACATTTGCCATAAGGAAGGAAACGGCCCTGAAAGGGGTACAAGCTCGCCACAGAACCCACTCACACATATTCTTACACTCGCATTTCCAATTTTAAATTGCCAATCAACCTACGGAAAAAATTGTGGTATCAACCTAATAATCTAGAATCACAAATCAACCTCACTTGCACATTTTTGGCGGTATGAAAGAAAAACAAATGCAAACACGGAGAGAATGTTCAAGCTCCATGTGGTAAACAACCTGGCACAAGATTTAAACCTAGGATACTAGATCTATGATAATCAACATAAGCCATGGAGACACTCCATATTTATATGTGCATACTATAATTATTTTTAAATTATAATTTAACTTTGTTAAAATGTCAAAATAACAAATCACCATTTTTAACAATATTTTTTAAAGTGGGGCATGAACAGTTTAATTGACTTGCTCAGGGTCACACACTGTTGGGAAGTGAAAAGGGAAGGTTTGGGTTACAGTATAATGCCATAACTCATTGACCAAACTGACCAGTTCATTACACTATTATATGTACTGTACACTCTTATGCAATGTAGATTAGTGGCTAAAGAAGTGGAATTTAGATCACAAGCCTTCAAAGTTAGTCCCCTCCAGTGACCCATTCTATAACCTTAAGCAGTTCACTTAACCAGTCATGACACCTGTTGTCAAAAAATACATGAAATAACAGAACTGTAGCTGTGTACTGTTACATTAACACACCAGAAAAATACTATAATACAATATAAAGGTTGTTTGTTTCTTTAAACTATTATATATGACATAATAATTAGTTAAGTATAGCTCTACTGATCATTTATATATTTAAATATACAGAATGCAGTGGGTACCCTTGGTTGCTGCCCAGCTCAAGCAGATGTGGTTCAAATCCCAGGTCAGACTATGTACAGTATGTTAAGTTACATCTTTTATGTGACTACTCTAATGGTAAATGTGAGTTTGTTCATGAATGTGCAATACAATGAACTGACACTTGGGAACTCCTTGTTAGGAGCTTGTTCCTAACTTGAGTTTTAGTGCTACCAGAACGGTCTTCAGCTTACTACAACCTTGAACTGGAATTAAGTTACTTAGAACATGAATTGAGGCAGAATTTACTTCTACATCAATAATATTTGCATTAGTCCTATCATATCTCTGTATAGTTTGCACTTTTTTCCTCACGTCTATGTTTGTTTTCACCAAGTACTTAAGCTTTCTTCAAATATCTTAAATACATAAATGCAAGGTTACTTGGCAATTCCAAATTGGTCTTGTGTGAATGAGTATGTGCATGAGTGGACCCTGAGATAGCCTGGTATCCCACCCAGTGTTAGCTCCTGCCTTGCACCCAAAACTTGCTCCTAGAGACCATGAAGTGGGCTGGTATGTTAGACAAATAGACGGAAGAATAGATGGATATCTTATCTCTCACACTATATCAGTAGTCATTTCACTGTCTACTCTGTCTTTTTCCTATTTTATGTAGATATATCTCTGCCAGAACGAACACCCACTGTATTAATAGACAAAAATTGTATTTAAGGCAAATGGATGGATTCATATACAGTATACCCTAAATTCCAAGAAAACTATCTAAACATGAAAATGAGACTAGAATAAGAGAAAAAGAAACGGAGCAAAAGAGAAGAAAATGGGTTATGTAGTAGATGGAATAAAATCTGAAACTAGAAAAAAGAAAAAGAGTAGATAGAATAAAATATGAAAGTAGGAAAATAGTCAAAGCTCACAAAGAAAAGAGAGGTATTATCAGACAGAGTGTAAAGAAAGAAAAGAAAAAAAAATGGTTATGACATTTACATAATAGGAAATGATTCTGAATTTAACATGAGGTTTGAAAATAAAGATTCAAAATAATCTTGCATTACTAAATTTACATGTACACTGAACATATAGTTATATGTAACTGGGAAGCACTATTGGGAAACAAAAGTAACAAATGTCTAACAAATGCTTCATTTGTTTGTGTTTTTTTTTTCTCTTTTAACCAACAGTTCTCAAATAAGACAATTATTATGCATGTGATAAAGATTTAATGGTGAAATTTTTAGGATTCTACTCTATTTTTTTTCCCCAGAGTGGAAGAAGATTTTACCTCTTTTTATCTTTGAATCGTGTACATATTGTGATTATATATTTAATGTCTTCAAGTAATTTCCATACAGCAATGCAGAACATCCATCTCTTGTGAGGAGCTGTTGCCAGTTATAGCAACACTGGACTCAAGACTGGAAAGAGCTCTGGACAAGACAGGGCACATTTACATTTACGCCCTCACTCTGTTAAAGGGGACCAGTTTAGCAATGGCAATTTACCTATCTGAATGTCTTTGGAATTTGGGAGCACATTTGGGGTACACATACTCATAAGACACACGTGTGCCAGGCATCGACCATGCCAGGATTTGATCCCATGATTATGAAGCCTTGAGGGCAGTTCTGTCACTGTACCAGCTTGATAAATACATTATATTGACATTTGTAGTGCAATAATTTAGTTTATATATATCAATGTCTTGCACTCTTTACCATGTTATTACAAGGACTTCTCAAATGTTATAATATATGCTTAATATGCTTTAATAATAATAATATATATATTAGGGAAAGAAAGAAAGCAAGCAATCAAGAAAGAAAGATTTGTGTTTTATAGATGCATTACTTAGCTTTGCTACGGGACTCTCCACATTACCACCCACCAGCACACCCCCACACGCACGTAAGGCTTCTTGATCCTTTGCCCGCGTCCCGGCAGGGCAGAGCTCTACATTGGTGGCACCGCCCCTTACCTCCTCTTGCACCTGCTACCCGTACACATTATTTACGCATCTCATGCTTAAGCGTCTCATTTCAAAACTCGCTTTCTCATCTGTTCAAACAGCCGCTCTTGCTTACCTTTAAATTGCTCCTTTCTAGCTGCAAACATCTTTTCAAAGCTTGCAGAAGAGGTGATAAGTAGCACAGGTCTACGTAATGACTCGTGCGAGTTAATTTTAATATCAAAAGGTCTCATGATAGTAGGGAGTAATATTTCAAAAAACGAGGCTCGTTGAAGCTCATTTGCATATGTCAAGGGGGTACTTACACGCGCTATGTATTTAAACAGGAGGCTAATCTGATCCGTTTATTCAGAGACGACACAAGCTGGAGATCTTCGTGAGCAGTGCTCACTCATAAGGAAGAAGCCCTCAGATTCCACAAAGTTATACTTACGGAGGCTGTAAATTGCATCGCATCGAAAATAATTTGTTCAGAACTTCGTGTTTTCTCAAAGAGGAACTGGCCGTGTAAGTGTTTGGATGTGAACAGTCTTCCTCGATCACAGACCTGTCTGCTTTTGGCTTACAGGCTACAATCACGCGACAGCCCGATTCACCTGGAAGCGATCGTTATTTCTCATGGCTCCTTTGGCCGAGCTAGGGAGTTTCTTCAACGGTTTGGAAAGCTTTGGACACGTCGGTTCTCATTTTGTGCTACCTCCTGCCGGAGACGGCCCTTTTCTAATAGGAGATCACTTGGCACAAGCCGAAAGACTGTCCCGGAGCGCGTCAGCCTCCCACCTGCAGGGAACCTTGCGCCGGAGGCAGCTCTACTGCAGGACAGGCTTCCACCTGGAGATACACCCTGACGGCAGCGTGCAAGGGACACGTAAAGACCACAGTCGCTTCGGTGAGGTTTATGCATTTTTAACATGATTCCGTTCAGCTGTCAATATTTAGGACCCATCGCACGCATAAGTAGAATGGGGAAAATGATAGTGAAATATCGGTGGGCGAGGACGCATTTGTCATGTTGTACCTTTTACATTTAACCAGTTCGACTGTTTTTATGAGTAATTGTTGTGGAAGATCAAACATCTGCGGTCATGGCTTTTAACTTTATTTTTGCCTTTATTCAGCCGTTACGTTTCCTCCTGTTAGATGTGGCTTCTTTGTTGGTTGAGTCACTGGTTTATTACGATTTATGTAAAGGTTAAGTCTCTCGAAGGACATCGATTTACTTTTTTTTTCTTATTTGTACTGCGATCTTTTCAAAGTTGCACTTATCTGTTATAAAATCAAAGTTGCGCTATGACTGACAAGCATGCAAATTATTTGTGACATACCACGCATCTGCTGAAACTATGCGTCCCCCATGCTGAGCAACATGCGTTCAATTGTTTATAGAGTTAATTAGTGCCGCACGTAGTGAAGATACAATCTGGCGTAGAAGCGACGAGAAAGATGCTGCGATTTAATCCAGCGACCCGTATTTTAAATGTCACGTCGGCCTGTTACTTAAGACTTAATCAATGGATAGAAGTGCTCTAATTTTGACCGGAGCTTTACTTACAAAATTTTGATTTGTGCGTTTCTTTTGGTCTAGTGTGCTAAACGTACTTTATGGAGGTGGGTCGAACGCTTTCATTATGAAAGAACATATATAATGATGAGCTAATTTATGGATTTCTTTTTTTCCAGGTATTTTGGAGTTTTTAAGCGTCGCAGTAGGACTGGTCAGCATACGCGGGGTGGACAGTGGCCTTTACCTGGGAATGAATGACAAGGGTGAACTTTATGGCTCAGTGAGTATTTCCTTATATATAAAATGAATACGTTCAGTTGACTATTACATTTCATTTTGAAAAGTGCATCCTCACATTTCCTCAACCATACTCAAAATACATTTTTCCTAAAAATGTTTTTATTCCAAACACATTCCAACTTTTTTTGATTGGTGGATTTATTTCTAAAATGTTCTAATACCTTGACTACATTCTCATTCCACATTACTTAAAAGCAACAACACCTGACAAGTTTCAACATTTTCCCATTTTTTTAAGACTGGGGAAAAAAATCTTCTGTGCTTCTTCACAGAAAACACTCTCTCCCTGTGTAAACTATTTTAGTTTCACTACCTCCAGTACAATGTGAGCTCACAATGAGAAAACCTTTGAATTTTTATCTTGATGAAACTGCTCAGTGACTTCAGGATTCACATATACACAGCCTTTCAAGCTGTTTGAATAATATAATATATATGCTATACAAATGTATTTGTCTCTATTAGCTGATCAAGTGTTTTGTGGTCCTTTCCCATTAGCAAGGAAAAAAGCTAAATGTGTAATGAAACAGACTCTGACTAAAAAAATATTGTATTCACTTTTAAATATATAAAAATAACAAAATCTATCAAATAGTACTAAACTTTCCAAAGTATTTAAATTTTGAGGGTGACTTTAGTTATGTCACTGTTAACCTGTTGTTCATAGGTAAGGCACAAAAAAGAAACATATAAATACTGTTATGTAACAGTGCATGTAATTCTAATCTTTTGCCATTTAAATTCTAGTAAAGAGCCTTGCCATAAATAGTCATTTATCTATTGTTTGTTTATTAAGTCTACTTTATCCATAGGGTAATTTTAAAAATATGTATACACTGTTTAGTGGTGGCACTGCGATTAGTACAGCAGCTAGCATACAGATCCAGTGTCCTGGGTTTGAATCTCAAGTCCGATTGTGGCTGGTGTCCATCTTCTCCCAGTGTCTGCATGGGATTTTCTTTGGGTATTCTGATTTTTCTCTTACAGTTCCAAAGTCATGCATGGTATATTCATTGGCTGTTTTAAACTGGCCACATGGGTGTTTGCATGAATGAACTGAGTCAGCCTGGTGCTCCGTTCATAACTGATTCCTACCTTGTACCTTATGATGCTGGGTTATGTTGTAGGCCATTGTGAACCTCAATTGGATTAAGCAGTTTGACAATATAATGTTATATATTAATAGTAAGGGCAGGTGAAACATAGATTTCTGTGGCTTCTGTGGGTTTGGCTAGGGTTGCTATAAGCTCCATTTACTATACACTGTAGCTATGTAGTAGTACCAGCAGGTGGCACATGTTTATAATCACTGCATACTGTATATCCAAGTTTGAAAATTATTGGGAGTTTCTTTCATTAATTTCATACTTCAGTATTACACAAGAATTGTCATAGTGTGAGAAGACAATCCAATTTGTAAAGTTCCTAAAATTATTTTACACAGAATTTACTTATTTATTTATAATTGATTTACAGTGTTTTAAGATCCCAGCAAATGGGAAGTGTGACCATGTTACATCTGTAAGATGACACTTGTGTAGTTTATTTTACAAATGTAATTTCCCAAAAGTATTCAAATAACTTAAGGTGAAACGTCTTGAGAAATTGCTTTGCTTGCACAACAGTTCCATTGCTTGTTTTCAGCAGCTCGTAAAGAAAAAAACATAAAAACAGAACCTCATACAATAATAAAATAGTTTATTTGCTCTTATTTCCATATACAAGTTTTGAAATATTGCCAGCCTTATTCCCCACGTCAGCCAGTGATACTGCAATAGTATACACCATAGTAATGAGATACTGCATAATAAAATGATCTCATACAACACAACATTTGCATAGACAATCTAGCAGTGTTTCTTAATCCTGCCGCAAAAACCTAATGCAGTTTTACATTTTTTAGATTACTTATTGTTGTGTATAATATGTATACTGTTTTTTAATAATGAATTTTATATGTATATAAAACTTTTTATAAAAAGTGCATACAGAACACACTTTCTTGAAGGCATTATATTTCACTCTGAAAGATTTTTGCAAGACTACTTTTAATACATAATTAACAATGTATTATTATTATTTTATCTAGGAGAGACTAACAGCCGAATGCGTCTTCAGAGAGCAGTTTGAAGAAAACTGGTATAACACATACTCGTCTAATCTTTACAAGCATGGTGACAAAGGGGGTCGATATTTTGTGGCTTTAAACAAAGATGGGACTCCAAGAGATGGGACTAGATCCAGACGACATCAAAAGTTTACACACTTTTTGCCAAGACCTGTGGAGCCGGAAAAAGTTCCAGAGCTGTATAGAGATGTGTTAGGATACAGCTGAGAGATACCTTATAACTCTTTTTAATAAAGAAGATATCCTCCAGCCATGTTTCCATGGAAGCAAGGTGTAAAAGAGTCACCTTCAGAAAGCAGCTGAAATCTCCCACAGGAAACTAAAGTTTGGGAGACGTAATCATGTTTAAGTGGCAGGAAGTTGCTCAAGAGATAACAAGTGCTAAGGGAAAAAAAGAGACGAATCCTGATCCACTCTAGTGATCCTGCAACATGAGGTAGACCAGCTGAAATTGATAAGTAAGTCATGCCCCCACTGTTTTGGAAACTGTGTTTTGCCACGTTGTACTAGAACCCCCACAGAGACAGGGGAGTAGTTAATGCTAATGCAGTGGAAGGACATGATGCCTGCAGAATGAATGCCTTTTTATTATAGCTGTGGCGGACTTCTAAATTCTGCAATGAAAATCCGAACTGTGAAGGAAGTGTGGGACTCGGGTGGAAACCCACCCATTCAATGCAAATTATGAACTTTTTTACTGGATTAATTTCCTAGTAAAGCTATACCTTTCTACAGTAGGCTTATTTATGCAATTCATGATAACATTTATTTATTTTATATATTTATTTATTGAAGAGTATATTTTTACTTCTATATATACACTGGAAAAAAACATTAATTCATGACTTTGTGCCAACAATGTACTCAGAGGCTATATTAATGAAAAAAAAGCAGATGGAAATACTATTTTTGTTACATTTTTAACAGATTGTAGTGTAGAATATTTGCAATGTATTCCTTTTATTGTCTTTTTTTCAGAAACACTCCAAAGGCAACAAGAGATCTGAAATGATTTGTACACCCTGCAGTACACACTGAGAAGGAAATTAAAGTGATATGTTTTTATTTAGTTTTTTTGTTTTGTGTTTTGATGACCTCCATGGATTCCATAGATTGGTGATTGGTTGTGCTATTACTTTGCTTGGGACCTTGCAGTTTATGGTACAGGTGGAACAGAAGTTTGAGATAAGTTACATTAAAAATGGGAGTTTCATCATGAATTATTATTCTTGGTATTTAAGGATCTTTCTTTCTGACAAAATGATTTAAAAATTAGTTTAAAATATAAATTATAGATTTTTTTTAACTCTATTAAGAATTTGAAAACCAAATCAGTTTTCTACATAATCGCCTTCGTTTGCAAAGCATTTTTCCCAACATCATGCCAACTTTTCAATGCCCAATTAAAACTCCCCCCCCCCCCCCCTTCACAGTTTCCAACGAAAATATAAAAGTGGGGAAACTTTTTGAACGTCCCTCATAATTTCGTAAAAGGGGTTAGTGCTGGTTCCTCATAGATTTAGGATTCTGAGTTTAAATTCCCCTCCCATTAATCACCCATGTGGGCTTTGCATTCTCCCTCCATGTTTGCCTGGTGTTTTTCTCTGGGTACTCCAGTTTTTCTGCCCAAAACATGTATTAAGTTAACTGCCAGATCAAATTTGGCCATGTATGTGGGCTTGTGTGCTGGACCGTTGTGCTGCAGGGGTCTTTTCCTGCCTTGTACCCAGTGCTGGCAAGAAACTGGTATCCTGGAAACATCTTAAACAGGATAAAGAGGTTTTTGGAATATTATGAATTTACTAATATCATTAAACTGGTCTAACTCACTAACTGTATTAACCTAGTTTGGAACTTTGCTATAATTATATTTTGAATCTTAGAAATAAAATATGAACTTGTAGTAATGGGGGGGAACTCCCTAAGGACTTTTATACCATTTCAATTTTTTATTACACAATAATTTTGTGCTTATCAAAGTAACATCCCAGAGTTTAACACTTTCATGCACATTTTTTTTTCTGAAACTAGATTCTGCCATATTTAAAATCTGTTCATTCATCAATCCAGGTCAGTGCCATGTGGGCCAGAGCCTGTTTTTTATATTTCAGTAGGTGTCCAGTGAATGCAATAGATCAGATACATGGGCACAGAAGTGCTTTATGCTTAATAGTGATAATTAAAAAGTATCTCAAAATAGTTTAGATAGCTGGCAGACACAGATAAAGTATTTAAATTCCTTGATCTGTCTTTTTTCAGAATTTACCTATTAATTTGTCTAAGCTGTTTATTCAGTTCAGGATAAAGAACCAAAAAACCTTGGACATAAAGTAGGACGTAACCCATTACGAGGTCCACTCAGACACACTACCATACCTACACTCACTACTGGGTCAGTTTAGAGCCTCTAATGAACATAACATTAATGCCTTTGGAATGTGAAAAAAAAAAAACAATAGATCAACTGTGCCTCAGTAGAAACTTAAACACAAACTCTGGAGCTGCACCATTGACCACTGTCCTACCATGTTTTCTGATTTAGCTTAATCCAATTTTAAGGTTGCACAGTCAGTCTTTTTTTAGGCTGTATTGGGTACAAAGCATGGTTAAGATGCCATTTAACTTTACATTCAAATCAAATCTATTGGATCATACTTCAAATAAAAAACAATTGACAGATACACTCAACATATCAGTTGAATAGTCTCCTTCCTTGATTTTTACATTTCTTTTTATTTTTGTTCAAGACTGTTATTACGAATAATTCTTTTGCTACAATACCAAAAAAATGAAAAAAGACAAATAAGTAAAGCTGTAAAAGACAGATAAGAAATTAAAATTTAAATAAATATTAATTAAAAAATGATCAGTTTAAAAAAAATGTAATGTTATCTTTGCGTCAATTATATCACAAACTGTTGGATGGTGGAGTTAAAATGAATGGACTCAAAATGCACCTTTCATGTATTACTAATAATTTGCATTATAACTACTGTTTTATGTTCATCATTAATTAAAATGCATTAGATAAATCAAAATTATATCTGCTTTTATACCTCAAAAGAACGGAAGTATTAGTCATCAAAAGACATCAGCAAAAAAGAAAAAATAATTGGAAAAGAATAAGAAATGGAAGAGCACGATCATGTCTATAACTGTTTAGAAAGAACAGTTTAATTGGTTTCTTATTTTAAAAATATTTTATCATGAAAAATAATTTTATTTCTGGACAATTTTTTATACCTTCAAATGTTTGAACACTTGCTATGCCTAGGTAATTGTTTAATATTCTAATATAAACTATCCGATCAGCTGCAAAAATATAAAAGAATGTGGCAGTAAAGCTGTTGAAAAACTTACTTTAAACTTCTTCTCTGAAATTCTACTCTATTTTTATAAATTCCTACAGAATAAAGGTCTAGCACATAAGGGACTATAACAATTAATGCATAAACACATAACTAATAAATGAAGCAACAAGATCATATGATTTCAATCTATAAAATAATAACCATTTTTTCAGGATAAAAACAGCAAAAGGCAAAAAAATAAATAAATAAAAAGCTTCTAGCAAATAACCCACAAAGCACTTTGCGAGAAGGAATAAAAAATGACCTTTAACTTGGTTGAGTCGAGTGATTTGACACTTGCTATAAAAAGGTGAGGTCAAAGCAATAAGGGATTAGGCAATCTCTGTTAATGGCCACTGAGGTGTGTGTGTTTGTGTGTCTTTCCAATAATACCATTAAACAAAGGCTGCCGAAGATGGCAGCGGCCTTTTTTATTGTTTTGATGCTTAACTTGCAGTGACTTTCTGATGCCCTCATCCAGTTTTTCCCAAATGCAGTGTGCTTGACAGACTTAATGCTACAAATGTGATAGAGTTGAAAAAGCATCAGGCTGATCCCCGCTTTTCATAAACACTTAACTTTGATAGTTCATAGGGCATAATATTTCTGTTTACTTTAACATGCATAATCAGTCACCTGAGAAGTATTCTTGAGTGAACATAGAGGGTAGAAAGGCCAGAAAGAATCAGTTTATTTTTAACCTGTTTCCTTTTAAATAAAGTAAAAGGAATGAGTGCATAAAAACACCTCTGTCTTGAAGCATGTAAGCCATGTGATGAGATCTCTGCATTTCTGTGATTTGAAGCCAGGGACTGTCTTAACAGAATCCACCTGTTTCAAGTAAGACTATCTCAGCTAGGCCAGGAGTCGGGGCTTTCCCATTAAAGAAGAAAAAAAAAAAAAAAAAAAGGTTTAAAACTTTTTACTGCTGCTGAAGGGTATGGTTTAGCAATCAGCCCTTTTAAGATAATCCTTTTTTATAGCAGGCTGGGTGTAATGTCAACACTAGGAATTAATTAGAAGACTAAGAACGTGGAAAGACAGATAACATTGTGAGATTACAGTGCTTAGACACAGGGTTCAATGCCAAACTGGTCTTTTCTATATGGAATTGGTATGTTCTAGTTGTGTCATCCGGGTGCTCCGGTTTCCTCCCACAGTCCAAAAACATGCAGGTTAGGTGCATTGGCGATCCTAAATTGTCCCTAGCGTGTGGATGTGTGTGTGTGCCCTGCGGTGGGCTGGCACCCTGCCTGGGGTTTATTCTTGCCTTGCGCCCTGTGTTGGCTGGGATTAGCTCCAGCAGACCCCCGTGACCCAGTGTTAAGATATAGTGGGTTGGATAATGGATGGATGGATAGTTGTGTCTTACTTCAAACACTTTTTATGTCTAGTTGGGTGTATTTATGGCTTTAGATTCATATTCTCTTTGATAGGGTGGTATCTCATGCAGGGCTAGATGGCACCTTATGCCCATTGTTGATAGGATACACTATGGCCCAATTTCATACTTATATGGGTAGGATAATTAGAAAAGAAGGGGTAGCTAGACTTTTTATCAATACACTGCATTATTATTTACAAAATTGTTATAGAGCCTCATGGTGGCATGGCTGGTATTTGTATCACTGCTGGTTTGATTCTGGCCTGATCACTATTTATGTTGTGTTGGGTTTTCTCACTGTACTTCACTTTCCTCCCAGAATGTCTATAAACTGGCTTGGTCTAAAGAAGTGTGCCATTCATGTATCATGTGAGTCGCTCCAGCCTTACACCCGATGCTACCCAAACAGATTCCAGATTCCTGTTACCCTGGAATGGAGTAAGGTGGTCCAGATAATAATAAAAAAAAAAAAAACTTTTAAAAAAAATTTATTTTACTATTCATGTGTATCACGTATCTAGTCCAGCTGATACGTATGTCATCAGGTTCAAAATTGATTGCAGCAGTTCTTATCAATGTAATAAGGTGTAGGTGGCTACTTTGTCTATCTTGTGCTTCACTAGGTTATAATCAGTGGTTTCATGAGAGATTATAGTGTATAGACTGCTCTTTGATGTGCTTGCTGTATGGTCTGTTTCCATTTATTCCAGTTTGTAAATATGAATGAATATACTTTGTTAAATGGTAGTAATTATGGTCTCACTTTTATTAGTAAACTTAATATCACATTTCTTTAAAATGGAACTTACATCAGTCTATATAGATTACACATTTCCTTTGCTAAAGTTTATAATTACCTAAAACTCTTTCAAGAGTTATTGCTCATTCATCCATCTACTTTTTGAATTGTTATTTTTTCTCAATAAAGCAGCACTGAACACAAAGCAGAATGAGATACCATTCGACTACAGAGCATCCTTACATAGATATCAGTTAAAGAGTAATCATTGTATAATATTTTTTGTTTTTAACAATGGGTAGGAAATTAAAGTTGTTTGGAGTAACTTGAGTGGGGAGAATGTGCACACTCTACACAGATAGTTATCTGGCTGGAAAATGAATCCATGTTCTTAGAACTTTGAGCCAGTGGCATTAATTTTGACGGCAATGTGCCCACCCTCTTAATGTCCATGAGCATTATAATCACCTGTACAGTTGCCAATGATAATGTATTTAAGCCACAGTAATCAGAGCATATCAAGTCAAGTGGCTTTATTCTCATACCATCCATACACAGCACTGCAGCGTGGAGTGACACAAAATAATAATCCCCAGAACTGCAGTACAAATTCACATATAACAGAGTTCAGAGTCCTGGCAGATAATGTGTGGAAGCTGTTGCAGAACCTGGCAGAACTGGTTCTGATCCTTCAGTAACGTCTACCAGATGGATGTGGGACAAAGAGACAGTAGGAAGAGTAGAAGCCACCCACAATGTTGTAGGCTTTGCAGATGCAACACTTGCTAAAAATGTTTTCAATAGAGGGTACAGAGGTCCCAGTGATATTTTCTGCTGTGAGTTATATCCCAGGTAGGTTCTTGTGGTCAGAGACCCTGCAGTTCCCAAACCAGACGGTGAGGCAGCAACAACAACATTTATTTACAGTATATAGCATATTTTCATACAAAAGATGTAGCTCGAAGTGCTTTACAGGATGAAGGAAGAGAAAAAAAAAAAAAATCTAAAACTAAAATTAGGCAAAACTAATTAACATAGAATAAGAGCAAGGTCTGATGGCCAAGGAGGAAAGAAAAAACAAAAAAACTCCAGACGGCTGGAAAAAAAAAAAAAAATCTGCAGGGGTTCCAGGCCACGAGACCGTCCAGCCCTCTCTAGGCATTCTACCCAAAATAAATGACCTCAATCAGTCCTCATTTTCAGGGTTCACATGGAAGAATTTGATGATGATGGTCATGTGGACCTCAGGTCAAAATGCTATCAATGGTGCCCATGTAGAATATGGTGAGAATGGAGGGTAGACTTGCCTTCCTTGGACGGGTAAGAAAGTGACGATGCTGCTGCACCTTTTTGCCCATGAATGTGGTATTAAGTGACCGAGTAAGGTCAGCTGCCAGACACAGACCAAGGAATTTGTTTCTCTCGATGTGTGGACAGCATGGACCTTTGTGAAGTCAACAATCTTGTCTTGTCCGTCTTAAGAGACAGATTGTTGTACTTGCACCAGTCTGCGAGTCGTAACTCAATTCTGTAAACAGACACCCTCATTGCTGATGAAACCCATGACAGTTGTGTCAACAACAGACTTAATGATGGTGTTAGAGCTGTATGCAGCTGTACAGTCATGAGTCAGCAGAGTGAATAGAGTCAACTAGATTTAATTTTGGGACTAATAAGAAATGGTAACACACATACTGCACATTGGTCAGACATACAAATAAGAATTTCACAATATACATTATGTACAGACTGGAGCCTAGTTTACACTAATAAAAATATATTTGGATAATTGATCTTTTTTAGTTCATTTTAGCCTTCAATCAACCACCAAAAACAAGTCTTTCCAAACTTGTATAAATTTGAATCTGAAATGCTGGGCATCAATGTGTATGGGGAAACGAAAGCACTTATAAAAACACTGATGTATAAATGTCATGTGATCAGGCACCTTGTTGTCATATGATTTATTATGGCAGTCCTCCCAGTATACATTTTCAACTAGTTCTTCATTGTCTGTTCAGACAAAAAAAGTCTGGGTTGGTGTTTTGTTTTGCATGTTTTTTTCTATCATTTTCTACATTTTCATCTACTTTGTACAAACAAATATCTTAATATGACAGAAAGGCACTTAGCTGAAATGACATAATGCTATTATTGGCTGATAAACCACGTATGTCCAACAGAAAAGGTTTAGACATTTTTGGAATTTCAATATGGATGGCAGATGTTTAGTAAATTGTCTGAAAATACTAGTGTGGACAGAGAACATCTGAAATAAAATCAACATTTTCAAATTTATCTGTGTTAGTGTGGACTAAGCTTGGGTACCCATTCAAGAGCACTGGGGAATCAGGAGTCTATTACAGCAGGAGTGATTCTGCACATGGCGAAAGGCAGACCTTTTATAAAATACTAGTCATTTAGCCCGTTACAATAACGGGCGCTAGAACAGTAGTGCATAAACATTAGTAGGAACAGTCTATATTAAATAGCAAGGGACTTTGACCTCATTCTTTTTGTTGGTCGTATTTTTCTTTGTCTTTCAGCCTTTCTTTTGTTGATGTTTGCTTGCTGAGCTGACCGTTCTTCGTGGGCTGCCGCCGTGTACTGTGTGTCTTTAATTTTCGACATTAATACTGTCTTGTACGTCCGCTGGCTTGTACGTCTGTAATATACCTTTAATTTTCTCTGGCGGTAATACAGGCGTGCGCGTCGGTAATATGCCTTTAATCTCCTCTGACAGTAATACTGGCTTGTATGCGGCTGTAATATGCGTCACTGTATTGTGTACCTTTAATTTCCTCTCGCAGTAATACTGGTTTGTATTTCTGTAAAACGCCTCTAACTTTCTCTGACAGTAATATCACACGTCGCACCGTGCCCCGCGCATGCGCACTTCACCAGAAGACACACACACGGACACCTGGACGCACAAAGGGATTTTATTAAAGAAGATTATCTTTCATTATCATGCAAGTTGTATTCTGCATGTTTTATTAGTTTTCATCACCAGGGTTGAGGTGGCAATGGGGTGACAGAAATAGTTTAGAGGACAGCTGGGAAAAAAATGAAAAAGAACAAAGTATACACTACAGACAAAACTTTCATTTTGAAGTTAAATTTATTTATAATGGAACTACAAAAACTGTGTCTTGAAATGTGTGAAAAAGTATGTTTAATTGTATGTGGTTGCCTAAAAATATTAGACCTAGTGACTTTTTTTTAGATTGGTGGCTATATGCTGGCTTTGGCATCTGTTGGAGTGGCTCTACAACATGATGTAATTGACAATGCTGCTGAGAATTTAAAGCCCTGAGATTAAGACCCTATGCATCTGTCTCTGTCCAAAGATAAAATGGTGTTTTCTTGGCCTGTCAGATCAGTCCATGCCCTGTAGTGTAGTCATTGTTGTGTTTCCCTACTCAGACTTTAGGATTGATATTTTTTTTGGAGACTGTTGACTGGAATTGCTCTGTTCTGTACTATAAATCTCAATAGGACAGAATAACATCCCAGAATTTATTATATAACCTATTTTTCCTACTTTTAATTGCTTCTGTGCTATGTCTGAAGGATCAAAATGTTGTCTCAGTATAAAATCCTAAATGTTTTTAAAAGTTTGCATCTTGCAGGTCAAGTCACCATCTTTAAATGTTTGTTGTGTTTATTAAACTCAATTTTCAAAGTGTTTTCTATCTTGCAATCACAGACAAAAAGGTCATAATATTTTTTCCTGTTTATTCTATCAAGGTGCACAGTGGTGTACTGATTGTTGCTTCTCCTTCTCTGCTCCAGAGGCAGAGTCAATCATTGTCTGTATGATGATTGTACTCTTTCACGGTGTCCATGGAGTCTTTCTTCACCTGGATGTTTATGGTAGATTTATTAGTGACTCTAATCTGGGGCAGTGTGTGTGTCCAATAAATGAGTGGAGTGCCAACCAAAACAATCTCCAGCTCCCATTGGCCTTGTAATGAAAAAAGGAATGATAAAATAGATTTTAAAGTATATTTTATAATGCCAATGTGATACAAATATTTCATATGCTGCACTTTTCATCCAGAGATGCCATTACATGTTACTACAAAGAAAGAGGAACATCCTTCACTCTGTTATCTATGCCTACATCATCCATGGAAAATACAATATGGCATACAGTATATACAAATAGATGTCATTCAGAATTGTGACGTGTGTGAACTGGGAATTATTCACACTATGTGAAATCTAACATTTAACTTTGAAATGACTTTGGTGTCTAAACACATTTTCTTTGAGCGCCATGCTTTAAATAGAATTCAGAAATTGAGATGTTGAGCAAGACAATAGAAGCGTGAACCATAACGATCATTAGTTTTTAGAGTGACGTGTCTGAGAGAATACGACCCCAAAAAAAGCTGTCTGCTCTAGTCAAAGGACTGGGCTGAAGGATGAGTCTTTTCATCGGTGACAAACAGGAAACCTTTCGTGTAAACATTTGCAAATGGACTTGGGTTTTTAATCAGTCACCATATCCCCAATTCCCTTTCTATTACACTGGAGCCTGTGGAGCATGGCGATCGACCATTCAGATAAGGTTTTAAGTTAACAGGCATGTTGTGATAATGAAAGGAGCAAAGGAAGTACCATCAAAAAAAAAAAAAAAAAACTCATAATTTCTTGTTAGATAAAGCAAGATGTGAAATTTACTGCGTGAACAATAGGAAAGAGAAGCAGTGTCAGACTTGATTCCTTGAGGGCAACAGTGACTTGTAGGATTTTTTGTTTCTTTTCCAACCAATTTCCTAATTAGAAGACAATTTTGGTTGTTAATTGAACATTTCAGTTAGCATTTTTCTATTCTCATTTAGCCACAGCGGACATTTCCACTGAAATACTGTAAATTAATATTTACTAGATAAGAATGGATAAGTACCCCTCATCCTATTAACCTTTATCTCTCTTATTAATTTTAAAAGATTTTATTACAGCATCTTGATTAATTAAGTGTAGGCTGTCATTTTAGTATTAACATCTCACTGTTTATTTGCAGCCGGCTTATAATTAAAGAAAAAAAACAAAGTAAAATGAAGCAAAAAAAATTGGCATCTGTTTTTTAATATACAGCATTACAGACTGAACAGAATACCATTTTATCTTTGGACTCTTTCACATACACAGAAACAGTTTTGGAAATTTGGAAGTAAAAAAGCATTAACTTGAAGCTAAGTGGTAAGTAAAGCTTACCACTGAGCTATTATTTCTGACATGAAATAAAACTCGTGCCATTGCTAGTATTTTTAAACTACAGTCAAACAACTGACAGACGCTCTTTAGATGACATATTCACTTAACAGCAGTTTATTTGCCTCAAATAGAGAAAATAGTTAAATGGAGTTAAAAGGAATCAGCAAGTGTGTTCCTTCATGAACTGAGTTTGGAGCTCCAGAAACAATGGCATTTCTGTGGCAGAGTAAAAAACTGTTTTTTAAAAGCTAACAGACACTTCATTTTCATACAGTCAGCAGTGAGAAGATAAATCACTGTTAATATTGATATCTATATACAGTACATACTGTACAAACACAATATATATACTGTATACTGTATTCTAGTAGTAGTAACTAAGGATTGATTCTGCAAGTCATTAAATTTTTTCATAGAATGGATGAAACAGACAATACATATAGCAACAGAGAAATTTCTAGAATACTAATGACCTTCTTACAAACTGCAGTGATACAGTTAAACTTCAAAGTTAATTATTGTGCAGAAGCAAGTTAGACATGTGAACTGATTAAGAATGTTGCAGACATATATATATACTAGGGGGCTTTGCCCCCTGCTTGCTTCACTCGCCAACCCCCCCAGCCTGCACTACACTCCAACCACTTCCAGTCTCTTCTGCTTGCGTATCTGGATTTCACTTTCACCAAACAACAAATCTTTTAATTCTTGCGGATACGCCTTTTCATTAGACGATCTACAAGTCTCCGACTTAAAGTTTAAATCTGAACAATATATTCAATCTCTTTTCGCTGTTCCGTTACTTCACAGAGTAATAATTTCCATTTGTTTGTGCTAATGCGATCTTTACTATCATTTTTTTGAGACTTTAAAATTTTAGTACTTTCATTATTTCTAACCTACTCTGCATGTGTATGATGCCAATGTTTCTGAATTCTTTCCAGCGTTCTACTTTGTCATCTACTCTTTGTCTTTTATTTCTGGCCTCAGGTATGGTTTAAATCTCTTGGCATAAAGTCTCGTCTTGCGGAACTTGAAAGTATCTCTCTGAAAAAGTCATGTCTCGTCCCAGGCTAAAAAGTCTCATCTCAGGCCAGGTTTTTTTTTTATAATAGATATATATATATATATTCAGGCTAAAAAAGCATACAGTACGGGCAAGACATAAGCCATGCTGCCACTGATTTCAGGAAGATCTGCTTTATGCTGCCTCCTTATGTTAGATTTACAGCATTGCATAATGGATGGATGAATAGATAATGGAATTACTAGTAGAGATTTCCCTTTCGGCGGCACAGTGGCGCAGTGGGTAGCGCTGCTGCCTCGCAGTTGGGAGATCTGGGGACCTGGGTTCGCTTCCCGGGTCCTCTCTGCGTGGAGTTTGCATGTTCTCCCCGTGTCTGCGTGGGTTTCCTCCGGGCGCTCCGGTTTCCTCCCACAGTCCAAAGACATGCAGGTTAGGTGGATTGGCGATTCTAAATTGGCCCTAGTGTGTGCTTGGTGTGTTGGTGTGTTTGTGTGTGTCCTGCGGTGGGTTGGCACCCTGCCCAGGATTGGTTCCCTGCCTTGTGCCCTGTGTTGGCTGGGATTGGCTCCAGCAGACCCCCGTGACCCTGTGTTCGGATTCAGCGGGTTGGAAAATGGATGGATGGATTTCCCTTTCAGTACAAAAAATTAAAAGTAAGCACAAGTAAACACAAGGATGGAAAGAAAAATGACAGTTGAAACACATAACATACAGTTTCATGGAAAGGTATTTGCCATTCTGCATTACTGATTAAGTTAATTAGATCTTTTTCTGTGCTGCAGTATACAGGAAAGTAAAACTTACTTGAAATGTGCAATCTTTACTTGTGAAAAGTCATTACCCCCATCTGAAGGTTCAGTTAAGGTCAGTCGTTTCAAACATTGATTAGGCCTTATTCCATCCATCCATCTCATCGATATATAAATCTGACTTTAGCTCTTGTCATCTGTGTGAAGTTTGATTATACGGTTCCTTTTATCAAAAGATATTACTTAAAAATAACCATAATAAATGATGTCTATCAGTCTGGTAAAGGTTTACAAAGCCAATTGTAAGGCTCAGGTGCTCAACCAAACATTCAGTCAGAGCTGCATTTGCACAAATGGTGTATTCAGTCTTCCCAGGATTGGTAGTCTTTTCTTAATGTCTTCAAGGGTTAGGCATACAATTTTCCATGAAGTCACATAGAATAATAGAACAACACCTAAAATGTGCAGGAATAGCTTGCCTTAGTTAAGGTAGGTTTTCATGAGTCCACTGTCAGAGAGATACCTGTCAAAAATCAAATCTATAGAAGAGTAGGAAGGTGGAAAGCAGTGTTCACCAATAACAAGAACTGCTCACCTCAGTCTGGCAAAAATGCACTTAGATGATCTTCTGGTGTTATGGAACCGTGATCTATTGTCCGATTTGTGAAAAGTAGAATCTTTTCATTGAAATGGCCTATTCCCTAGCCCTTTTTGTCCAGGGTATAGCTAGCACTTCGGTAGACAGTATGAAAGGAGGCAGTGTGGTGTAGTGGTTAAAGCTTTGGACTTCAAACCTTGAGATTGTAAGTTCAAATCCTATTACTAACAATGTACCCAAATTGGAAAAACAGATGTAACCAACTGTTGTAAATTGCCTTGAATAAATGCATCAAATACATAAAAAATTATGATGATAATAATCTAATGGTCAAATTTTGAGAGTGTAATAATATTTTGAATTTTTTCTGTATCAAAACCTTGACAACTTTCCATCACTGAAGGCATCATGAACTTTACTGTGTATCTCAGGATTCTTAAAGACACAGTCAGAACATTTATCAGTGAGCTGAGGTACATCTGAGTCATTTAATGACAATGGTCTGAATTATACAAACAAGCATCCATTTGAAAGGTTTAAGTAAAACATATTCTGAGTCTGAGATACTATGGCAAGAGGTGAACCAAATATTTAAAGTTTGAATAGGAAAAATGTCACCCCACTGAAGCAGCTCTGCAATGAGGAGCTATCTAATATTGATTTTTTCAATATTCGGAAGATTGTATGTCATTTACCAATTCTCATGATGTTTGGGCTCAGGTTAGATGACATCTGTAATATGTGTGTTGAACGATACAGCCAGTTGTCTCCACTAAATATGGAATATTAAGCTTAATGCTGTTTTCAACAATTCTGGTCAAGGTGTTTAAGTTTCTAGGTGTGAAGACATATCGAGGCCATATTGTTGTCATAAGCCAAAAGCAGAATTCAGAAATATACTCCATCCAGTCCACCTAAGCTGTGAGCTGTTTGGTGCCTACAATACAGTGTCTTAGAAGACCATGTTCTTCTCAAACAAACCCAAAGGTGGTTGAGACTTGTTGGAGAAAATTTTCTGTGTGAGTTTATGAAGTGTTTTTAGGGCGTCTTTACTATATTTTCTATAACATTTGTTTCATTCACTTTTACCATAAAGATGATGTGATCATATAACATTTAAACTTTTAACTGTAGTTTTATATTTACAAAGTTCCTGTTTAATGGCAGGATGTTTGTCAAAGACCTTTAATCTATCTAACTATTTTGGGACCTTTAGAGCTACAAAGATACGGAGTGTGTTATGGATTATAGACTTTATCTGTTTGTTGATTGGTACAGACTAATGTTTTTCAACCAACCTTACTTATTCTGGTATAGCGAACTAATCTATCATTATGTAGGACTCCCTCACTCTTTTAAAGGACATTCATCTTGGAGACATTAGAATGGTAATCTTGAGTATTATTTATGAAAAAAAATTCTGTGACAGACTGCAAAGATGCTTGTACATTTTTGTCATTTTGTACAAGCAACAAATAAATAAAAACTAAAATATAAACACAGGGACAAGACAAGTCCATCACTATCTTAAATTGGTGCCATAACTTCATAAATATCAAATTATAATATGTTATATATTAATTTATTCATAATTGAGACCACAACATTACTTCTTAAAATGACAAGTATAAAAGTATTTAAAATTATAACAAAACCACCACCTAGCTATCCACTTTATTTGATTCAGACAGAGAAAAGTTGGCCTTGGTAAAGACACTTAAAAAGGAATCCTGTCTATAAAGTAGTGCCAGAAATTGAACATTGACTTCGGATTTATATGTGCTGATACTCAATCCCGGCCACTTCATGCTTGACTGCAAACCTCCCCAATGCGTGTCTAATTTCACAGTCAATGAAGCTAGCAGGACCACATCAGCTACAAAAAGCATAGATGCTATCCTGAGCTCACCAAACTGGACACCCTCCACCCCTTGCTGTGCCTAGAAATTCTGTTCATTAAAATTATAAACAAAATCAGGTAACGAGTCTGGCTTACTGACAGCAATGAAATCCATATTGTTCCTCATGAATCTGAAGCTAGACCAACAGCAGGGACCCTCCTTTCCAAAACCCTGGCAAAGGTCTTGCCAGAGGGGCTGAGGAGTGTTATCCCCCTAAAGTATGAACACATCCCCTGGCCCCCTTTTTTAAAGATGGGGACCACCACCCCAGTCTGTGAATTCAATATCTCCATTCTCCTTTGGAATGCAAGAGAAATTTGTCCAGAGGTACAAGTTGAAGATCTCCTAGATAGATAGATAGATAGATAGATAGATAGATAGATAGATAGATAGATAGATAGATAGATAGATAGATAGATAGATAGATAGATAGATAGATAGATAGATAGATAGATAGATAGATAGATAGATAGATAGATAGATAGAACTTTATTTGTTCCCAGGGGAAGATGGGGCACCTGCCAAACATTCCTGACAGTATATGTTTGGATTTATCTGGTTGTCCAGCATCTTCTGCTGCCATCTGATCCAACTCACAACCAGGTAGTGATTCATTGTCAGCCCCTCTCTTCACCAGCTCTCTTCAACAATGTCCAAGACATATGGTTGTACATCTGATGACATGACTACAAAATCAATCATTAAACTATGGACCAGGGCACTCTGGTGCCAAGTGCATTTATGAACACCCTTATGCTTGAACATGTTGTTCATTATGGACAAACTGTGTCTAGCACAGAAGTCCAATAATAAAGCACCACTCAGGTTTAGATGGGGTAAGCTGTTCCTCCCAACCACACTCTGATCCAATTGTCAGTACATAAGCACAAACAAGAGTCAAAACCCTTCCCCTAAATCAAACTAGTAGGGAGGCGACCCTATTGTCCACTTAGGTTAACTCCAACGTGTATGCGCCAAGCCGGGGGGCTATAAGTAAGCCCATACCCACCCCTTGTCTTTCAACCTGAGCAACTCCAGAGTATAAATGGAGTTCAGACCCTCTCCAGGAGTTTGATTCCAGAACCTGTGCTGTGCATTGAGTTCTGAAAAAGAATTCATAAAACATAAAAAAACAAATCATAACACACACCGGCACTGGGAGAATGTGTAGGCTCCATAAGAACATGTCAGTGTGATTCAAAGCCAAGATGCTAGATTCATGAGTGAGCGGTTCTAACCAATGTGCTACTTTATAGCTAAATTAATATAAGGTATTGGTAAAATTTTAAAACTTTACAAAAAGTAAGACCAAAAATTGCTTCACTTTTGAGTGTAACCCTCTGATTTAGTTAAATGTGGAATTTGTGAGTTCAGTTTTTCCAATGTATAATTTTATTCAATCCAAATTTTGTATTTAATGTATTTAAATTTAATTGATTTTGAATTGTACTGGCAAAGTTAAACCCATTTGAAAGAACCACTGCTAGACATGTATGGCCTTTTTATGAGCTGATGACAATTATTATTTGTATTATGCCACACATTGGAAAAAAAAATGATTATGAACCATCTATCTGAATTTAACAGAACATAACCAATGATATTTCTTAACATAACATAATCTTTTTATTTATTTTTTAAATGCAAACAGTAACCGAAGAAACATTTTTATCCTACTCTAGTATTATCCTTGTCATATAAGTGAACCATTACAAAACAAATATATTAAGCACACTTTATATTTGCTTAAGGTTTCTAATACACACTGCCCCTCAAAATGAAATATGACAAGTACATCACCTTTTGAATGGTAGTGCAATTACTCATCTACAATATGCAAAGAAGCACCTCTATACCCCCACTGCTGTCCACCCCCATTTTTTGCTCCTCCCCAGCCATGCCACCCAACCCGCAGGAAAGGTATTCCTTCTTTTGTTAAAGTGTTGTTTTGAAGTCTGCCTGCCTGTACGCTATATCGGCTCTGAAAGAAGAAGCCTTTGTCCCTCCCACCAGCAGGTGGTCTGTCACACTTCATAGTAAACACTTAAATCCTTCATCCATGCCCCATTTAAATGTTGTTTCATACACTTAATGGATGTGCCCTCATTTTCATCACCTACCTAGAAACAGCCTAAAATGTTTCTAATATAAAGCTGTTTAAAGGAGGCCAGCTTGAGGCAGGTGTGTTAGTCGCAGATCTGACTGCCTGTTTTGTGGGCACTCAGGCAGTCCAGGTGTTCTGAGTTTCCTTGTCAGCGTTTCCTCACTCTGTGATCTTCAGGGGTTTTGTATTTGTCAGCTGAGGGTGGAGTAGGGGGGAAGCGAGCCCAGAGTCTTAGAAGGACATGTGCTCTTTAGCTTTGTTGTCTTCCCTGAATAACTTAAAGCATAATTTATATCTTACTCACTAGTTGTAACAGTGCTTTGGGAAGTGGTGAAATCTCACCTGCTGTTTAAAGTCAAGAGCCTTTCTTGAAAATGATTCCCATCTATGGCAGAATGAAAAAAAATTACATCAAACTCTCTGTTGTTTGCCTTGCAAAAAAAGAAAATTAAAACAAAAAACAAAATCTACAGAGTTGTTACAGGATTTGTGTATAATGCACTAAAGAAAAGCAGCCATTGAATGCAAGGCCAAAGTTTAATTTAATGTCAGGCATGTTACACAGTTCTGAGTTTAGGCCAAAGTAATGCAAAACTTGAGACAGCTTATAGCATTTAAATAGTAGGATCAGCAGCTTATCAGAGATGCAGTGGGTAGACAGTGGATTCGGAAAGTATTTAGATCCCTTCACTTTCTTCTGTGTTGTAAATTTAATTTTAAATGGATACAATTGCCATTTTTGCCTATCAATCTACACTAAACACCCTATAATGACAAAGTGAAAACATGGTTTCAAAAGGGTTTGCAAATGTATTAAAATCCATCCATCCATTTTCCAACTCGCTGAATCTGAACACAGGGTCACGGGGGTCTGCAGGAGCCAATCCCAGCCAACACAGGCCTGGGCAGGGTGCCAACCCACCGCAGTGTATTAAAATCAAAAACTGAAATCTCTTGTTCATAAAAGGATTCAGTACTTTGTAAAAATATCTTTGACAGCAATTACAGCTTTGAGCCTTCTTGTGTAAGTCTCTAAAAGCTTTGCACAACTTGATCTTCTCATGGTCTGTTAGATTGGGTGGGAGGCATCTGTAAAGTGACATCTTCAGGGTTCTGCATAAGTGTTTAATGGGGTTGAAGTCTGGAATTTGGCTGCGTCACTCAGTTACAGTCAGAGACTTGTCCAGTAGCCACTCCAGCATTTTCTTAGTTGTATGCTTCAGCCAATGTTGTGTTGAAAGTTGAACTGTCACCCCAGTATGAGGTTGTGGACCTGCTTTGTATTTCCCTGCATTTATCCTTCTCTGACCAATTTCCCTGACCCTGCAGTTGGCAAGCATCCCCACAGCATGATGCTGCCACCACCATGCAGCACCATAAGGCTGGCGTTAGACAGGTGATGAGTAGTGCCTGGTCTTTGCCAGACATAGTGCATGGTGTTCTACTTAAACAGTTCAATTTTTGTCTTATCAGCCCAGAGAATCCTTTTCTTCGGGCTCTCAGGGTCCAAGAGATCTGTTATATGCCTTTTACCCAAAAGTGGGTTCTGTCAAGTACCTAGACACACCTAATTGATGGAGTGCTGATGAGATGTTTGTCCTAATGACAGGTTCTCCCATCTCAGTAGAGGTTTTCTGAAGCTCTGTTAGAGTGACCATTGGGATCTTGGTCACCTTGCTAACCAAGTACTGAGTTTGACCAGACAGTGAACTCTTCAAAGAGTTTTGGTGTTCACATTTTTTTAATTTCACAATGTTTGAGGTCACTGTGCTCGTGGGAACACACAAAGCTTTAGAAATTGCATTATACCCTTACCCTGATCTATGCCCCACCACAATTGTATTGTGGGGTCTACAGGGAGTTCCTTGGATTTCATGGTTTGGTTTTTGCTTGACATTCAGCATGAATTGTAGTACATTATACACACAGTTGTGTGACTTTGTAAAATATGTCCAGTTAATTCAATTTGCCACAGGTGGATTCCAATCACATTCTAGTACCTACAGCAAAGACTCTGAATACTTACTTATACAGTATGAATGAGATTCCAGTTTTTATTTCTAATACATTTTCAAACTTTTCTGAAAATATTTTCAGTTTATCGTTATGGGTTATTGAGTTCAGATTGATGGACAAAAATGCAATTTTACCAATTTAAACACAATAAAGTGTGCAGAAAGTGAAGAGGTCTGAATACTTTCTGAATGCACTGTAATTAATACTTTATGGAATACAAAAATAACTGTAACAAATAACCCATTCATCAAACACTCTTTTCAGCAGCAGACAACTCAGAACCTGATGCTCTCTAAATCTGTTGGTGATCATCACATTCTCAAATGCCAGGTTATCACAAAGTGGCAGCCTGGGAGTCTAGTCATTTATGTATGTATGAATGAGTCTCAACACACTAGAAAAGTTTGGGGCAGCCACCTGTATATTGTCCCTGGCTGCAAAAAGGTTTTTTAAGTAAGCACTGATGTGTAAAGATTGAGCTCCAGACTGAACTGAACTGGTAGTGGAGAAGCTGGCGGTTTTAAAGGGTGGGACCAGAAATGATGTCATCTGAGGCCGAAAACCGGAAGTTACAATCTTCCTTGGCGCTGGAACCAGAAGTGATGTCTTTCTTGGCACCAGAACCAGAAGTGACATTGTTGAATCAGGCAGGTTTTCCCATATTTGGCCTGCAGAGATAACAGAACAAGGTTTAACGCACCCCACCACCCTAAAAGTCGCACGTGTGTGACAGCATGATAGCCGGAGGTTGGATCATTTTCTGTATTTTTTTAATTATCGAAAAACAGGTGGGGACATTAAAGCAGCATAGTACTTTCCACTCCTAATTCACAGCTTGAATCTGTATAGAGTTTGGATTTTCCCTTTTCCATTCCCATCTGAAAAACATGCATTTTAGGTTGATTAGCAACTATATAGGCCCTGTGTGTGTGAGTATGAGTGACTGTTGGTACATTGTTCAAGGTCTGTTCATGCCTTGAGCTCAATTCTGTAATTAGACCACTTTGTCACCGTATTCTGTAAATTAATGAGTGTAAGCTAATGAGACGATCAACAAAAAGCCAGTCCTTTAAAAGTTACATAAAGGTTATACAGCACAATCATTTACATAACTTGCGCCAAAACATGCAGTGTTGTACTGTCAGCTTCATACAGCAAAGGTGGCAATGGTCTTACTGCTTCAGAAGCATGCAACACTGGGTTAAGGAAGATACTACCATAACTTTCATAACTCATATATTTTTTTTAATTTTATTTTGTTTTAACCTAGAAAATTTAACTGTGATTTGTAGGAAATAATATATTAATGAGATTACAAAGCATCACAACAGGAAATTGCATTGGATGGCAGTCTGTAGAAAGTTACCAACCTAGTTCTCCTGACCAGACTGTAAATAATCTTTTCCTCAAATCTGATAGTAGGTTCTTCCCTGCCCTCATGGCTACCTTTGACACTATCACACATGCCTAAGAGGGCTAAGGAGAGGAAATCATGGAAGAGGGCTGTAGAATATATTAGGGAGCTCATGTGTCAGTCCTTTTCTTCTACAACTATTTTTGATGACCCCTAAGAAGATTCCTCACCCATGGCTAACTCCACCTTCCTGCAAATCCTTTGCAAATTCAATTTCCCTTAAATAGTGTGCCATGCTCCACAAGCTTGTTTGTTTATTGATCCTTTAGTAATGCCTGTCTTAAATGCACTGTCCATACACTGATATAAAATGGGGCCTTTCAACTCAGAACCATAATCGTTTTTGAGCCTCCATTTTACACAAGATCCTCCTTAAATATCAAAAGTATTTACTTGGACTAATAGGTACCTTCTAATTCTGGATATCATCTTATTTCTTTGACTGTGTTTGATTGTGAATCCAGATCTCCTCAAAGGTCCACTTCTCTTTAGCATTTGTTATACAAAATGATCATGATGTAGGGGAAAGAGTCTCAGTAATCATTTTCTTACCAGAGTGAGCATGCTGTGAATTTCATTTGAAAGAGAAAGTGTTCATTGACAGTGCATCATGATAGCATATATCAAAGGCATACTGTATATTTGTGCAACACACTCCACTTCCATCATTTAAGGTGTATTTGTCTTACTCTCCATATCTGGTCTTCAGTTTCAGAGTGATATTGTAGAATGCATAGCAATTCTACAGCAAGGACAAGTGGGGTGCTTCATCCTGTAACTCTTTTACAGGGAAAGTGTCATGCAAGCTACATTAAAAAAATGAACTCCTATAATAGTCAACTTTCTTTTCAAAGAATGTTTGAGAATGGCCTATCACTTGCTCTTCATTGATGACTTCCCCACAAAAAACTTATCAGCATATGCAAAAAAAGAATTCAGTGCCCTCATCACCCCCATTCTGTGATAATGCCTGTAGAGACTAACGCTGGATTTTTGATTTTTTTTATTTGATTTGCCAATATGACCTGGAATTCCACGATATGAAAAGCCATCTCTCTGAGAAACTCACTACTGGATGCATAGTCTCCATTAACACTGGTACATGAATATCTAAAAATTATCATCTTCTCCGCACAAATAAAAATGAATTACTGCGATTCTTGTGGAATCCTGTAGCCTGCACAAGAATCCTTATGTCTTTGTACTAAATTATTAAAACCTTGAATCCTGCCTTATAACTGTATCTTTGGTTGTGCCCATCCTAGAAGTAATAGTTAACAGCGCTGAGTTTCAAATGTCAAAAATGACAGTGTTTTAATAACTCATTACTAAATTATAATTAATAAATTATTAATAAATTATAATATTATTATATATATTATTAATAAATTATAATTGCAACCAGCATAAGGCAAGCCTAATCAGATGTACTATTAAACTTAGTTCTTACCAAAGGATTTGTTGTTTTAATATTGACTACATACAGACACATCATCTATAAAGTCATCTTTATATATCAGCACAACAAAAAAATGCGGTTTGCTGAATATATTCTAAATGAAAAAGAAAATATTGATTAACGACCCAGATATGATGTTTGAGCAGTTTTTTGCTCTATGTATTTCTATTTGGGCAGACTGGTGGTCTCATGTCGTCTTCTTGTTCTTAACATACCTGCAGGGGCACAGCCACATGATATACGTGGGATGTTCAAAAAGAAAAAGAAAAGAAAAATAGAGTTTAAAAAAAATACGGAAACTTTTTAAACGTCCCTCGTATTTCACAGTAATTATTGCTGCTATAAAAGAAACTCTGTTGTATGAACACCAGTAAGGAAATGGCATTCAAATGTTTTTTTATTTTTGTTTTGAGCACTAGAGAAAAAGCAAGAGATTTAAGACCCCCAAAAGGGGACAACAAACCTATAGCTAAAAAGACTAGCAAAAAAGGTGAACAAAATCCAAAACACCAGAACAAGAGTGCAAAGCCATTGACGAACAGATTTTTAATTTCAAAATTAGGATTTTCCCCTATGACTATAACAACTGTGAAGTACTGTATGTGTTGTTTGGCTTCCATTTTATCAAACATCAGGCTATTGACCACTATGGAAAACCATTTTATTTTGGCTGGATGTGATTAAGTTGTTTAGAGCATTAAGTAAAAGGCCAAAACTGATTGAAAATGTAAGGAAACAGATGACTGGCAGATGATAAACAAAAGGCAGAAGAACTGTCAAAGGAGCGCTGAGGTCAAAAGCAGTAGGAGTAATACTACTGAAACATCTTTATTTTTAAAGGGCAAGAGAAAGTCTGGACAGAAGGAAGGTCAAAACAGAGACAAAACAGGCACTCGACTTTTAAAGTTTGTTTTTGAAACACCGACTAATGCTAAGAGATCTCTCCACTGAGGTACACTCATCATGCCAATCACCAACACATTTATACCAGTTGTTCAATTATGTCATTAATACTATCATTGTAATCACATGCAAGAGATCAGAAAAAAGTAAAGATATTGTCATTTAAAAATGGCATTTCAGAAATAAAAGAAAACGATGAGATAAAAGTAACTAGTCAAAATCAATTTTAAAATGTAAAGTGAAACTATAAAACCACCAAAAAACTGAATTATATTGGAGAAAAAATAAAAATGCAAAATCATAACAGATGTAATATATCAGGTGAAGTCCTGGTCACATGACTGGCAACGGCTGCTGTTGCTATAAACAGCATGGCTACTGCTATCAGACAACACCAGAAAACGGCAGCAACTACAGAAAAATCCATCAAAGATGGTGTCCTGTTGATGTCACTCTCAAAATGAAAAAAATGAATAAACATGGGACTAAACATGTATAAAAACTGTAAAAATGGCGTGATCTTATTCCCAGTAATCATAATACAGAATTATTACAAAAGGATTCAGCTTTCTTATCATCATCAGAGAGTCAAACTCCATTTTCCTAATGTGTTTTAGTTTGTTATTGTCTGCAATTTGCTTCTTTAGTTTTTATTTTTGGAAGCACTCTATCACACCCTGTTTGCAGATCCAATTTATTTTATTCTTTTTCTTTTTACATAAATCTGCCTGTACAAGATCCCTGCCATTTACATCCATGTCCCAACTCACATTTCAACACCTAAGGCAGTGGGCCATTGGCAGGATGCATTCTTTAAACTACAACTATGGTATTCTTCTAATGGCGTCCATTGAAAGTTCTCATGCTGCCCCAGCAGAAGTCCTACTGGTGTCTCCAAGTAATTCGGCATCCCTAAGGCTGAATTTCTAATTGAGCAAAAAGGTATCCTTGGCACTTCAGAAGTTGTACCTAATAGCCTTTATAAATCATTTACTTAAGTAACTGAGTATGCTTAGAATTCTCTTATTAACTGTGTATGTATGAGCAATTGCAATATTATCTTCACATTAAAATTAAATTCCTTTTTCATACTTTTTTCATAACTGTTGCACAGAATTTTATATTGTAACACTGCATTCATCTATAACATTTCCTTTGTGAAGATATTTTAGTGTATTAAATAAAGGGGAGAAATATGTGGTATGGTCTTCTCTGTTCTATTTCAGAAACCCAAACCCCATGTCAGTCTATTGAGGTCACTTTTTCCTCTGCCATTTTCCCATTTCTTCTCTCAGTTTGGTACCCACCAGCAATTGAATTATTATTGTAAGGGCATCTTATTAACAAATAAAGCTTCAAATGCTAGTGTATTATTGACTAAGGGGATCTAAAATCCCATGGCGGAACATTGTTTAAACATCAGCACCTCCAGGTTTTGTTTAGAGTCTCAAATCATGTGTTTTATGTCAATTATCATGTGCGTATATGAATGTCACTGTAATCTATACACATGACTATATTGCTTTAATAGTTTTAATAAAGTGCAATAACACATTAATAAAACATAAAAGCATAAATCCCTTAAATAAAACTGATGTGAGGAGTGTAGGTTGCCTGCATCACATACACAAGTAAACAGCCTGATTATTTTCACTTTTCCATAATTATAAGGCACAAAAGAAATATTTTATGCAATGTATGTCATACTTGCTGTTGCTTCAATCAGAAAACAAACACCAACAATTAGCATAATATTTTCAAACCTACTTAACTGAATTCACCACCATAACAGCACCAGAAGCAAGGCAAGAAAAAGTCATGGACTGTCCATCCCACAGCTTATTCACGCACCCTCACCGCTATACTAGTTTAGAATCTCTTGAGACACAAATCTTTGGGGATGTATAAAGAACTCAGAAGAAAAAACACACATATAAGGGGAGGGCAAGGAAACTCCACACAGCCAATGACTGAGTATGGGATTTGAACACAGACTCTAGATTTGATTTCACAAATTTAGTAATTGACCGACACAATATATATTTTAAAATTTATTGCAGTATATTTGCTCATTTGGACCTTTGCAATAAATATTCACTTCTATGAAAATGGTCTGACTCCTGTCAGAACACCCAGGTATATTAAAATGTCATTTGCTATGTTTAAGACAAAAGTATAAGATTGCTTGGGAACAAAAGACCACCGTGTGCTTTAGGTGAACCTAATACTTACTGGATTCTAGTTTACAGGATCTTCCACTGTAACACAATAAGAGCATTAACAATGTTTTCTGCTTCTGTACTTTTAAGGTTGAAGCACAGCAGGAAGAGTAATGATTACCCTTTATCTTGTCATGTACTCTAGTGTTAGTCCAAAATTATTCCTTTTCACATGCAGCAACAAATATAGGCTTTCTTTAGCACCAACAGCTGATAACAGTCCCACAATAAAAAAGATATAATTAGCTTGATTTTAGGCCTTCATTAATGATTATTATAGGTTGCTACCTGGTTGTCTGAGATTGTCAAAAATGCAAATTAAATTTTGGACAGGAGTCTCTTCTGAGTTGACATTAAGTAGATGCTTATAATGTTAACTCTCCATCTGCTGGATTTTTAAAAAACTCCACCTTTCCACTGTTTGCTGATAATACAGAATTGATCCCCCCCACCCTCTAGTTTAATTAGTAGGCTCAGCCTGATATGAACATAACTATAACCCTATTTCATAAATCAAATCTCTTTGTATTGAGTAAATACTGTATCTAAATTAATTATAGAATCTGATTGTATATTCAGGGTGGCAGAATGGCATTGTGGTTTGCATTGCCACCTCACAGCTCTAGTAACCTGAATTCACATCCTGGCCTCGTCACTGCATGTTGGGCTATCGTGGATACATTTGTTCCCTTCTTTTGCATCAGCTTTCTCCCTTGTTTGAAAGATGTGGATCTTAGGTTAACTTGCATCTCTGAATTGGCCTAGTATGAGTGAATGAGGGTATGTGCATGAGTATACTCAAGATGAAGTTCCAAAAAAATTGAAAGCTTGATCATCTTATGCAAACACTAGGGGTGCTCTTTCCTTCTCCCAGAAAAAGAGAGCAAAACGTCAAAAAATAGGTTTCATTTTACAACTAAACTCACAGGAGGGACACACAAAAAAGAGAAACAGAACGTAACAAATCAGATGTCAAAAGTTCAAACCTAACGTATCTTTGAACCTAATTCCATGGATGTGTTTCCCTGCCTTCTAAATAGCTGACACAACCCTTTGCCTACCTTGTAGGTTACTTGTGCTTCTTTTTACACCTTCCATCTTTACCTTTACCCTGTTCTTCCAGTCACATGTTTGCCCCAGACTCACCTTCTGACTGTACACCCATCATATACCACTGGCTGTGAGTTACTTCTGAGGTCTGGGTGGCCCTGTTTTTGGTCCTGAGTCACAGAGCTAGGACTTCTTATAGCAGACATTGGTGTTCCTGTTCTTATGAGCTTTCTGTAACGCTCCAGGTCTACTAGGAAGTTCTTCAGCTGGGACAATACAGAAGCATGCGTTACCTGCTGAGACGGAGTGTCCCATGCTGGCCAGAATGTGTTTCCATTTCTGAAGTTTCCTTCCAGGCATCAGTCTTTCTAGCAGTGGGTAAAGTTTTCCTGTTACTAGCTATTGTATTTGGTGTTATTCATTTTTTTTGTTTACACTTTCCTGAGGGGTTCTTGGGACTTCTTGGTGGCTTTTCTGTGGGTTTTGAGGTTAAAGAATTTGATTAAGGCATCTATTTCATTCTATCTTGGTTCCTGACTAAGTTGTAATTTATTTTCATCCTATCACAGCTCCATTTTGAATATTGATGGGTGGAGCTGTGTCTTTCACGTAGGTCATTGCCGAGGCAACCTCCCAGAAGTCCCAAGTAGTGTGCTCACGTGATGTCATGGGAGTGATCCTTCAAAAGGGTAATTTATGCTCTGTGTTAAAACTAAAGCTAAATACTAAAAGACTTAATGTGCATGTCTCTGTATTTTCTCAGTTTTCTGATGTACTTCCCAGTTTGCGATTCTGATTCTTGTCTCATGTTCTGGCTTGGTGAAAGATTGGTTTGTCTCTTTGGTTTTGACCACAATACATACTCTGTTTTGTTCTCATTTCATCCTCTGGTCCTGAAATAAAAATCATTCTGCTTTGGCAGAACACTACAGTGGAACAGGAACATCATACTTCTGTGGAACAATCATACTTTTCCACCTGTCTAATTTCCTTTTGGAGCACACAAGTCAAACACAGGTCTTCTTGCCCCATAGTAATGTCTGTATCTCTAGTAGAGCTGTATTCTCTCTGTACTTGCTGTAAGCTCTGCTATGTGTTTTCTCTTTCTATCTACTCACTCCCCAGATGACCACTATCTGTACTATGCTGTGTTTCTTGGTTTATTTTATTTTGAGATGTGATGCTGATTCTACTAAACTATCCCATGCTCCCAGTATTTACCATATTTTGTACTTCAAAAAGTACTTTAATGTATTAGGACTATGTTTTACTGAAAGTGCATGAATATGCAGATAATATTTTTTGGGTGGTGTCCTGCGGTGGGTTGGCACCCTGCCCGGGATTGGTTCCTGCCTTGTGCCCTGTGTTGGCTGGGATTGGCTCCAGCAGACCCCCGTGACCCTGTGTTCGGATTCAGCGGGTTGGAAAATGGATGGATGGATGGATTTTTTGGGTGGTATGCAGTTTTTACATGAGTTCTTATAGCTTATATGGATGAAATTTATTTCCTAATGCAAACAATTTCTGTTCATTCATTTTCAAAACCTGTTATTTCCAGTTTAGATTCACAGGAAGCTGGCAACTTTTTTGCAAGGCAGGTATCAGCCATGGGTGAGATGCCAATCCATCACAACGTACTCACACACACATTGATGCCTACAATCACACACAATGCTCCAGCACAGAGTCACACTTTAATCCAAACTGCACATCTTTGGGACAACAGAGGAAACCAAAGTGGCTACGGGAAGACTGGGCAAACTCAGATACAGACAGTTTTGGGGAAAAAACTAAATTTGGTCCTGTTAGGGAATTTTTTTTTTTAATTAACAACTGAGATCACCAATACAGTGGTTCAAATTGACACCCTTTATTCAGCAGATCTGAGGGATAACAGATATATGAGCGACCTGAGTTCACAATGGAAAATGCTAACAAATATACTAATGCTTTAGCTTATAAAGCTGAGGTAATGAGGATAACAAAACTGTCAGACACATTTTTCTAAAATAGTTTAGTTCATTTCACACACTATACCTTGTATTGATATGAACAATACTGAAATATATGGGTAGATTAAAAGGAAAAACATCTAATCATTGTATACACACTTCTTACATTGACACTACAGTTAATGATCAGTTTAATCTCTTATGATCTTATCATCTCCATGGTGAAAAATGCTTGCTGCATAGAAAAGTATACAGGCTAATGCAAAGATACAATAATGATAATTTCCCTTACAATCCCTAAAGTTGGCAAGTTATAAACATTAAAATATACTGGTTTTAATGTATTTTAACATTGCTTATAAAAAGGAATCCAAACTATACTAAAAGAAGGTACTAAAAGAAAATCAAGACATTACTACTGCATTGAGCGAATGGTTTACTACTATGGTGGAAAGAAGACATCTCAGTGACTGTGGACCATTCTTGTCAGAAGCTTTTGTAAAGTTTTCATAAAGAACAGTAGCTAAAATTGATGCCAGCATTGTCAGCAGGAAAGGATTCTGGATAAATTATCAATCCAAGGCAAAAGCAACCAATCTCATCAGGAACTTCCCAACAAGATGGCATACTACATTTCCTCACTGCGAACACTTAGTTTGGTTGGGGTTCATGCACTCCTTTTCTTTATTTAAAAATCCACTCTGCAACTAAATTCTTGCAAAGTACACAAACTTTTCTACTGAGATGTGAAAAAATCATGTGGTAAAAGTCACACATCATCTTGTTTTCAATACAAACAATAGTACATGGTGTGGAGCACAGAAAAAGAAGATTACATGCCTGAATGCTTCTTTCACATACTGTAAGGTTCTGTGGACCTCTGTTTTTATGGAGTGCATTTTGCTTGCATGGATAAGGTTCACAGATTCCCCAAGAGAGAAAGGAAAAAGTCAATTAATACAAAGTATATTGTAAGTTACCACAATTATCCTACGGTAAAGGCTCATGGTAAAAACATCTTTCTAGAAAGAAAGCGCCTATGTGCACAAAACTTGGTGAGTCATTAAAATAAACCATATATACAATGTGTGGTCTATATGGGACACTCTCAAACCATCCTCAAACCCAGAAAATATCAAATGGGTCCAGGTAAACATGAAAACCGGTATTTAATTAATAATAAAAAAAAACACAATGGTTGAGATAACAAGATGAATTGACAAAACACCCAATAATAACAAAAGTAAAGGAAACCAGGGTACCTCTGGGCCTACTTAATACAACAATGGGTCCACCTGCACACACAAAGAATGACAACATTCTCCAGAAATATGTTCCATGGTAGCTGTTGTTGGAAACAAACTTCATCTAGATAATGTAGTAGATTGATAGAGAGGAAAAGAGAGAGAACAGCTCTAGAAGCTCAAATAGACCTACAGGAACAGATGAGTCCTGACTTCTCTTTAAGAAAGTCGCTTTACTGATGAAAAATTCTATGTGGAATAGCAGTGTGGGAGGCAGCATCGTAAGGCTGCTGCAATCATTTTGGAGTCACTTTAGACAGAGGTTTATAACTACTTAGAGGACCCCAAAGAAAATAATTAAAAGGGTTCATCACTCTTTATTAAAAATTAATAATTAATAAATGGTTTGAAACATGACGCAAAATCATTCATTCTATTAGAGAGGAATAGTTTCATAAGGTGTGTTTTAGCTTATGATTCATATTTGTTTTATGACTGCTTCAGTAAACAGAGTGAGTAAGTATTATCTGTTCAGCTTGGTTATACATGCACTTTACTGCATATATATATATATATATATGGACGGCACAGTGGCGCAGTGGGTAGCGCTGCTGCCTCGCAGTTGGGAGACCTGGGGACCTGAGTTCGCTTCCCGGGTACTCCCTGCGTGGAGTTTGCATGTTCTCCCCGTGTCTGTGTGGGTTTCCTCCGGGCGCTCCGGTTTCCTCCCACAGTCCAAAGACATGCAGGTTAGATGGATTGACGATTCTAAATTGGCCCTAGTGTGTGCTTGGTGTGTGGGTGTGTTTGTGTGTGTCCTGCGGTGGGTTGGCACCCTGCCTGGGATTGGTTCCTGCCTTGTGCCCTGTGTTGGCTGGGATTGGCTCCAGCAGACCCCCGTGACCCTGTGTTCGGATTCAGCGGGATGGATGGATGGATGGATATATATATATATATATATATATATATATATATATATACATACTTTTTTTAATAACGTATTCAGTGTTTACTCACTGTGTTGACTTGTCTGAAATGCTAAACCAGTCCCTTTACTCCTCCTCCTGCTTGTGTTACATTGTCACACCAATTATTTGATTATCTAAGGCTTATCTGAGGTGATTGGCATCTTTAATTAAACTGACTCAGAACGTATAATCAGTATTAAATTGATGCCACATCTTTTGTTTGTTCTTACTTCACTTGCTGTTGTTCTTTTCTGAGGTTTATGATCCTCTGATTGTAGTTTTGACTAGAGTTTTGCTCATCCATTTACTCTTGTTTATTCTGATTCATTCATTTGCCCTTGCTCCTTTGCTTTTGTTTGTTCTCATGCAATTTCTGACCTTCAGCTTGATCAGCTATTTTTTTTTTGTATCCTACAGGTATCATCGGAACTTTTAAACACAACACATTGCATCCTATAGTCTTGAAGACAGAAGAAAATACATTGTTTGGTAACATGCTACTACATGTAAAGAATGTACAGTACATATTCTATATGTTATGTACTTATGTGCTGACTCAGAGGGTATCACACTCTACATACAGCATTTATTGATCAGATGGAAGAGGCCTCTTAATGTATTTTGATTATTCCAGTTATTCCATTTTAAAAAAATTGCTATTTCCACTGGAAAATAGACCCTACTCCTGTAACTTCAGTCAAAAGACCACCTAGGAATAGAACATCAGCACATCAGAAGTGATGGTCAATCTTACACTCACAAATCTACAGGTAGGCCAATTATCTTAACGTATAGTTACTATTAAAATTTAATTTGGCGTTTTTGACACCAATCAACAGAAAATGACACTTCAATGTCAAAGTGAAAACAAATCTCTGTAAAGTGGTCTAAATTAATTACAAATATAAAACACCAAATAATTGATCACATAAATATCCATCCATCCATCCATTTTCCAACCCGCTGAATCCGAACACAGGGTCACGGGGGTCTGCTGGAGCCAATCCCAGCCAACACAGGGCACAAGGCAGGAACCAATCCCGGGCAGGGTGCCAACCCACCGCAGGACACACACAAACACACCCACACACCAAGCACACACTAGGGCCAATTTAGAATCGCCAATCCACCTAACCTGCATGTCTTTGGAATGTGGGAGGAAACCAGAGCGCCCGGAGGAAACCCACACAGACACGGGGAGAACATGCAAACTCCACGCAGGGAGGACCCGGGAAGCGAACCCAGGTCCCCAGATCACCCAACTGCGAGGCAGCAGCGCTACCCACTGCGCCACCGTGCCGCCTCACATAAATATACATTCCTTTAATGCAACACATCAAAATCAATTGGTTTTAAAAGTCACATCATTAGTTCAATGGAGATCTCCTCTGTGCAGTCATGGGGATTCAGTTGATTGTAGTCTAAATGCCCCTTATCTGGAAGGTCCAGCTTATGTTCAGTCAGTGTTGTGGCCTGACCTACATAATTGAAGACTAAAGAACATGCCAAGCAACTCCATGGAAGGTAAATGAAAAGCACAAGTCATGGAATGAGTACAAGAAAATATCCACATCCCTAAATATCCACTGTAGTCCAGTTAAATTATTATTAAGACATGAAAAGAATATGACACAGCTATAAATCTGCCTAGTGCAGGCCGTCCACGACAGTTGAGTGATCGTGCAAGAAAAAGTGTGAAGCCATCAAGAGACTTACGACACCACCGAAGGAGTTACAAGCTACAGTGACTATGATCAGACTGACTATGTCTACAACAACTGCTGCCCAGCTGCTTAACAAGTTATGGCTTTAGGGGATAGTGCAAAAGAGAAAACCACTGTGAAAAATATGCACGTGACATCTCAGTTAGAGTTTGCCAGAAGGCACAGAGAAGACGCTGAATTCAGCTGGAATTAGGTTCTATGGCCTGATTAAACCAAACTTTAGATTTTTGTCCATCAGACTAAATGCATGTTTGGTGTAAGCCGAACTCAGCACAGTATCATCCCCACCATAAAACATGGTAGTGGCAGCACCATGCTTTGGGGATACTTCTCTGCAGTTAGCCCTGGACACATGTGAGGGTACAGGATAACATGAATGCAGAAAATCCAGGGAAATCCTGGAGAAAAACTTGAAGCAGTCTGGAAGAAATCTGCACTATGGGAGAAGATTTGTTTTCCAGCAAGAAAAGAGCCTTAATCATTAAGCCAAAGCTATAAATCAATGGCTTAAAAACAACAACATTAAAGTCCTGGAGCGGCCGAGTCAGGATCCAGACCTCAATCAAAGTGAAAACCTTTGGATAAAATTGAAAAAGGCGGTTCACTCTCAATCCCCAAGGAACCTAACAGAGCTTGAACAGTTTTGCAAAGAAGAATGGGGAAGATTGTAGTGTCCGGATGTGCAAAGCTGATAGAGAGACATGTGTACAAGAAATCAAGGCTATCATGGCTGCCAAAAGTGCATCTATTAAAATACTGACTTGATGGAGGTGAATACTTATGCAGTTTACTATTTGGGGTTTTTTTTATTTGGGGATTCAGTAGAAGTGTCGTGTTTGCCTCCCTCATGAAGCTTCCATCAACTGAGAACAGTCTCTGTACTCTGAGTAGAAAGTGGTGAGTATCGTCCCACTTCAAGCACTAGATCACTGTCAAGAAAGCCAAATTAAATCCACTATAATTCAAAGTTGTATAACAATAAAATCTGAAAACTTCCAAGTCAATGTTATTTAACATAAAATTAGTCCATATAAACTTGATCCTCTAATGGGTCACATGGTACAAAAAATAACTGATAATCTCTAAATAAGAAAATTGTCTCTTAATTTAAATATACTACTTTGACTTATCATATGATTCAGACCAGTTTGCATTTTCTAAATTGTTAACAACAGTAATTCATGCATTCATTGTATTTGCTTGATCTACTGAAATTTCCTTTCAATTGTCTTCTTATATTAACAGTTTATGACAGATTCAGGATATTACTACCAAAATCTTGATTTGATTTAAACTAAGCATTATGACTATATTTCCACTCAGCTGGCTCATCCATATTGGCTTCCTTTTCCTCTCTTACAGTGTAGGGTGGGGTGTAAGATCACTCAGTTAATTAATTATCAGTTTTGTCTTCAGCAAAGGTGGTATTTAATTAAAAAATTAACAAGACACTCTCAAAGGATGCCAGGTTAATGTAGGTTGAGTGAGGGATCTGTGTTTCACTATCTGGCCGGCATGCCAGAAATATGAATAGATTAATTCATTTCAGGAATAACATTCACAAAACAATGAAAGTCTACATTAAATAATTTCACTTTCTCTGTTGTGGTTTGGAAGCCATAGACTTACTTTCACAAGTAACCCAGACACATTTGTTACAATAAACAATATAAATAAACAATATAAATAAATAATACAATTTATTTATAACAGAAGAATAATAAACGATAGGCATACGCATGCATATATTATATGTATATAGGTGAAAGACAATGATAAACAGCACAAAACTTAAAGTTATGAAGCCTTAGTTGACTTTTCTTTCCTATAGAAAAAAACACGACTTATGAATTTAGGTCTTTCAATTCATGTGTACAAGATACGTACTGTAAGTTCCTTAGTTAATTAAGTTTTTCATGTTTGCACAGTGATGTTCAGTTACTCACAGCTAGTCTGTGCTGAGTTACCATCCTCCACTCAGAAATCTCTGTGTGTATGTGTGTGAGTGTGTGCACGTGTGAGGTGCTGCTCTGCAATTTCTTACTGGATTTAAACCAAAGAACCAAAACTTATCCTTTACAAGGTTATTACCTTTCAGTTACACTGACACCAATACCATAATTTTTTAGCTGGCTTTGTCCTTTCGACTAAATTAAACTTAATAGTTTACAAAATTAAAGCAGTTGTGCTTATGATTTGAGGTAAGTGATCCTTTGTTCCTTTCCCGTTTGGCTTTTTCCAGACATGTCAAAGAATCTTCAGCATACATCCTTTCTTTTGTTTCAGGAGCTCGTCTCCTTCTTTATGTTGAACACACCTTCTAGTTACAGGCAATATTGTAGTTTATCTTTGAGGTTTTCACACACACAGTGTTCTTTATTGATTGCAAAATTTCGCTTGCTGGGTTGGTTGGTTATTAGTCAGCCCATCCTTAGCAAGGTGAGCACATGGCCTCTCATATACAGTCTTGTTCGGTCTTAGTAAGGTTTGGATAAATGGCACCCCGATCCAATTCTTGGTACAGATATTCTTTCATTTTTCCAGTTCAGCCTAGGTTACTGTTTTGAGTAGAAGGGATTGCTTTAACCATTGTTATGGCCACACCCAATACACACTGGCGTCTCTGATGTACAGCAGAAGTTATGGCCAGGTCAAGTAGGGAGCTTAATGGAAGAAGCAATGAGTTAGGGTGTTACAAGGAGTTTTGGAGAAAGGAATAGACATTTTAGCCATTGGTTTCTTGGGCGCACATAAGCCCATCATTTTAGGTTGACCATTGGTGCACAGTTCTGTCCTCAAGATTGCAGGTCCTTAAATTATGGAACTTTGGTTAAAATTAGGTTCCCAGTTCATACCTAAGAGAGACATCCCTGTAGTGTTACAATTGATCATCTTATGAGATATGGTGTAGAGTCTGCTTTCCACAGATGTGCCCCATCACGCAAACTGAGACTTTTTAGCTGACAATAAGAGTCTCTGGCTGCAGCCTTTTAAGCCAGGACTTTCCTCAGTCTTAGTTCTATCTCCCAACTTCTTCGACCCTTCTCCTGCTGTCTGTATTTTGTCTTCCTAGTTTGTTTCGAAACCTTTAACAATGCATTTTGCACCAAAGTACAGCTTTGTGTAAATATACCCTCCTTGAACGTCCACAGGTACAGGGGTAAGTCACAATATTTTGTGATTTGCTTTCAATCCAGCTATCTGCAACTGCACTTTTGCATGTGGCTCATACTTCAGGCATATGGAGTCTTACCCAAGCAACCAGGATGAGAGAAATGGGAGACACAGACACAAAAAAATATGGAAAACTATAAAAACTGTTTATTACATATTCTTAGTCATGTGCCCAGCAATAAATTATTAATAAAATAAAGTTCTTGTGCATTGGCACAATGTGAAAAAATATTGACTCCAAGGTTAAAAAAAGAAGAAACAAAAAAAAAAGAACATGCAAAAAACAAAAAATGAACTCCTTTCATCTGTTTATCATACAGAAAGCTGCTATGGTCAAATAAACTTCAATGTACACTATGAAATGATGATGACAGGCTCACCATACTGCTTCCACTTCATAAGTATTTCAGAGGACTTCATCCACAGGCAACATACTACTCTCTCAGAGTTTGAAGCTGTTATGAAGGCTACTAGCAGTTGTCACAAACTCGAACAAGAGCCATAGCAAGGTTTGGGGCAGCCGCCCGTATATTATTTCCTGGCTGCAAAATTGAAAATAAGTGATAGCACTGGTGTGCACAAATCAGAGTCCAAAACAGAACTGAGGGGGATAGGGGAAAGTGTAGGCTTTTAAATGCCAGTACAGGAAGTGACGTCCAAGGGGCCGGGACCGGAAGGGTCTTCAACCATAGGCTCAGGCTCAGAAATGTCATCAGAGGGGCCAGAACAGGAAAGGTCTTCACCCATAGGTTCGGACCTAGAAGTGACGTCAACAGGGTCAGGTGGAATTTCCCATAGGCGGTCTGCAGAAAAGCACGAAAAAGAATCAGTGCACTCTGCCACATCCTGGTCTGGTTTGGAATTGCCCTTATTCAAGCCCTTTAGCTGCCTCCCATGAGCACGTGTGTGACACAGTATAGAAGATGAGATGAATTACTCTAGCACCTGCAGCACCATTCCAACCCTAGGTACTGCTTACACTGCAATAAATAGTTCAGAGGACTCAACCACAGACACTACACCACCTTTTCCCCTAACTTGCAGAAGGCTACTAGAGACTGAAAAAAAAGAATGACTCAGAAGATAATAACTCCCATCTCTACTAACTGTAGTACCATTATATACTTTCACAGGATTTCTGCAGCTAATCCCACCAAATATTTCTCTTGTCACCTCCTGTAGGCTTGCAAGACACCTCTCTTGCGACGTTGTATACATCAGCCGGCTCATATCTCCAATAACTCACGCATATATGCATGCCAACACATGAATGGATCCACACATAAGGCACCTCTCTTGAACTCTGCTCAGTTAACTTTCTTCTGCACTTTCTCTATGGGACCATTTCACTTTCTCGTACACTCTTTCCTAGCCAGCAACTAACCTAGAGCCCTTCATGTAATGACGGAGTAACATCAGGATGTTAGGCTTTGTTCTCTCATACACGAATGTGGCTCAATAGGTCTCTCGAACCCATCCCATCCAAGGACTCCAACCATTGCAGTTCCATGTGCAGCTGTCCAGCCACCCTTTCTGGCACTCAACATTGCACCACTTCCCACACTCATGGGCAACACCGTACCTCTTCTTTCCAATGAAGTAAGTACCTAAACTACTTATAAAAAGAAGGGTAATATTATAAACTAGCCAACCCGCGGCGTAGCATACGCCGCATAATTATGTATTGATGGGTGAACACTTCCTGAACGACACAGTTGTCAGTACTTGTAGATTAAGGTGTAGCGGGTCTTCGTTGTTGACGCTTAATATAGCTTGCGTACTGTGAGGTTCTGGAGTCACAGTTGAGAAACACTTTTTTAATGTCTTTTAAGCACAGGGGAAACAATGAACATGTGAAACATCCGTAATGTAATAAGCCACCAAGAAAAGTAACATTGCAACAATGCTATCTACGACCCGATTGCAGTAAACAGAAGTGAAAACAAAATCGAGCCCGATGCATTCTTTAACTGCCTTGTGGCGCATTAGTAGTGCTGCTGCTTTGCGGTAAGGAGACTGTGGAAGATTGTGGGTTTGGTTCCCGGTTCCTCCCTGTGTGGATAGTGCTTTGAATACTGAGAACACCGCTATATCAATGTAATGAAGTATTATTATTCTTATGTGTCCAGCGCTCTCTCTCTGTCGCACGCGCGTGTATGTGTGTGCGTGTGTCGCTCACTCTCTCTCGCTCGCTGCACGTGTTCCTGCAGGCATATGCCGCATAATTATGTATTGATGGCTGAACACTTCCCGGAAAGACACAGTTGTCTAAAAGGTGGGAAAAAAATGAACATTTGCAAAATCCACCCACCCACACACACACACAGATTGTGTAGAAGGTCAGCTGCTGAGAGAGCGTCTCGACTGTTGCAGGGCCTGCATCAGTGAACCAGGTGAGACGCTAATGAAACAGAGGCACAGGGCTTATTGGTTTTTAAAGACTGCTTCCTTCATTGTGTTTTGAGAGGGAAACATACAATTGTCCGTGACTGACAATTGGAGGACCGCAGTCGCACGCTCATTCAGCGATTCACATCCGCGACAAACATGCCTCTTCTTACATGGTCCTGCCGCGTCCACCCTCGTTCTTAAAGCATACACACCGCCTGGTCATGTGCCCGCTCGCAAGAGCAACTCACGGAGACCCGCCCACCAACTCTAAGACCATGGCATGTAAAACAGTTTGCGATGGTGGTGCTTGCATCATAACTGAAAAGAATAATGAAAAGTCAGCGTGGCTCAGAGGTGCATGTGGAGTCTAGCAGAGACGAACGTGAATGACGCCCTGTGTTGTGAGGTGCTGCGTCCGAGGTGGTGGGCGTGGCTCTGCGAGTTTTCGTCATATCCAATGGTCTTAGAGTTGGTGGGCGTGGCTGTCTTGCGTGCTTTCCATGGGTGGCTACTTGCGTGCTTTCCATGGGTGGCTACTTTTCGGCGGCTTAGTGAATTATATATATAGATAGTTTCTCACTAAGCTTGTGACACAGCCTGTCGCACAATCTGATCATTTATTAAAAGGTAATATTCCACTATATAATTATGATGAGACAGGACTGACCATGGCTGCACTGAGTGCCACAGAACCTACAATAGGCTGCTGGGACATTGACGGGCACACACTCACATGCTGTACACACTCTCAGTCATACAAGGCTTATTTATGGGCAACAGTTTGGTAAGAAAGCCACAAAGTTCACACAGAAAAACGAAGAATGTACAGACTCCTAAGCTGGGTGGGATGCAACCTCCTGTTTCAAAAGCTGTCTGGTGCAACCAATCTGGTCTGATATTAATGGTCATTTTCTTATTATACACCAAGATTTATGCTTAGTATCACAGAAATGCAGGAGAAATTCCCTGGAGAATTTGAATAATCACTGTCAAGCATCTTCACATTCTCAGGAGTATTCATAAATATTCATGAGTGTATTGAGAATATACGAAAACAAACACCTGTGGTTTATAATAAATGATATTATCAGAGGTCTCTCTTTTCACATTAGGTCTGGGCACTCTTTCTCAAATGACAGGTTTTCCTTAGATCAATGTAAATCGAGAGTCTGGAGACCTGGGTACCAGAGAAGCTGTCAGCGTGCATAGCGATGTCTGAGGAATTCAAACAATGGGGGTCCTTCAGACTTACAAGACAGACAAATTCTGTCATCTGTATATCTAGCCAACCTGTATGAACTTCCCCCTCCCCCAAGGGAGTCACTTTATCCTTTTTTTATAGTACATAATTAATGCAAACTAGCTGCAAAGGAAGTTCACTGATTCAATAAAGATTAAAATACCTTAAAATTAGCAGGATTTATTAATTGCTGCCACTTATTTCCTGGTACCTATTCCCAGTCTGTTAAAAAAAAGGTACAAAATAATTTATATAATTTCCCACATATGTGTCAAGAGCTTGAGTTTAACAAGCATAAGAAATGAAATTCACCAGCGCCTATATATTAAATTCTTTCTTTTGAAAGCATTTAAAATGTGACATGAACAATCACACATCAATCAACAAATTACATTTTTTAATTGCTCTAATAATTGAAGTACTGAACCCTCAAAGCACAATTTACTTAAATTAGAAACCTTTTTGCTTTCAATAGTGAGTTTCTGCCTAAGCTAAGAATTGTGCCTATTTTGACTCATCAGTTACCCACCGTCAATTAAATGACTTCCAATTGGCTAGCCAGCGCTCAGCCTAAATTGGTGGTCTCTTTAAACTAGACACACAGAAGCCCTTGTTTGACTAAATTGCTTTGAAAGACATTGTGACTGTTGATGGCTCAGGAAAGACAGCAAAGGATTTCATCTTAGAAGTGGTAAGTTCTTGTAGTTTGCATCAGTGATGGATGGCTTCCAAAAAAAAAAAACAACATCCCAAAGGAACTATTCATGGGATTAAAAAAAAAACAAAAAGTATGTTGAGTAGTATCAGGGCTGTTTGATAAGAAATTTAGAGCTTCATCTAACAAACATTTCAGATGATACAGTTTTTATGTCTTTTACCAATGAAATCTAAACAATTAAACTATATTTCTAATAAGCAAATTTTAAACAGTCAATATTTTAAACATTTTTTTTGGCTCAAGCCTTCTGTTAGGCTCATAGGCACTGAGAAAATGCTGCAAAACTATTATGGGTGAAAGGATCTGTGAAGACAAGAACTTTTATTAACAAACTGATACAAATTAGCTTCACATTATCATAAAGAATAATTGTAAGCTTTCATCTTCTAGCCATCCGACATCTCCACAGTGATCAATAATAAATTACAGAAACGGCGCATTATGTTAAAATTAAAAAAAAAAATGTGTTCCTGCCTTGCGCACTGTGCTGGCTGGGAATGGCTCCAGCAGACCCCTGTGACCCTGTGTTAGGATATAGTGGGTTGGATAATGACTGACTGACTGACTGACTATTTATGTGTCAAATATAAGCCTTACTGCACATCGGCTCTATGTACAATAGCAACCATTATTCAGACAGCACAAACTGAAGGTTGCAAGTCCTTATTACATCTGTAGTGATTTTTTTTTTCTTTGACAGATTTTAGATGAAAGCTCCCCATAATGAACACGAAAGTATGAAATTTGTCAGGAAAAAAGTAAGGTAGGCTGTATTTTTGGAACTTTTCTATTATCATGACGCAAATCGGTGGGGCCGCTGCCCTAGTTACTTAATTTTTGGATTTTAAATTATTAGACTGGCCTACCCCAACCACAAATACTAACCTTAAAGTTAGTGGGGGTGGTGCATAGTAACCTATAGATCCCTAATGCTAATGTCCCCTTTGGGTGCCTAATCTTAAAAATGATAATACAATTTGCATCATGATAATAGAAAAGTACCATACTTTTTTTAGCACATCCCACCTAGTGGAAATTTGCAATTCTGTTTCTTTTCAGCCAAGCATTATACATTTTATTTTTATCTCTCAGATGTATTTATGCCCCTTCATGGTGAGAACAAATGATGTGAAAACATTAGACTGTTATACTATGTGACAGAGGTTTATGTCCAATATGTTCTAAACACCATGAGCCTGCTTCACAGTGTAATTTGAGCTAGAAAATACCGGCATTTTAAAATTTTTCCACATTAGTATGGACCAACCCTTCGACAAGTCATTTTATTTTTGGAATATTTCTATATTTATTTTTATCCCAATTATTAATTTAATTGATATTCTGATGATGCCATTTTGTATTTCATTTTTTTGCATGGGTGCCGGCATTTTATGAGAGTACAATGTAACTGCTTTCATGCCTACTGTGAGCAGGCATAATTAATTGCGTTAGATCTCATATTCAGTGACAGGGTTTAAAACCCTTGAATCCAATTTAGCTGTAGCTTGTGTGTAATCATGTTACTTAAATTCAACTTTCCTTTCATATAGGGGGCTCAGATGTGCAGGTTTTAAACAAAGAACTGTGACTAGCTGAAAGTTATCATTGACAATCCCATTTCACAATGCCATCTTGCCCACTGTGTCCCTGTTTGGCATCTTAAAAGATATTGTATTTAAATTTTTGTTAACAAGCTGACTGCACACAGTGAAAAAGGGTGCATTTGCTCTTGACAGTATTATCTCCTCCTTCAAATGCAAAGCTCACAGTAAAAAGTATTTTCTCTAAAAAAAAATCTATTTGAGTTACATCAGAGTTGGTACATGGAAGAAAAAATGCCAGCTGGCTTTGTAAACTCCAGCTGTACAATAACTTGGCTGGGTCTAACAAGTTTAGTCTTGCACAATATGTTGAAATTGACTGTTTCCATTTGACGCTAATCGCTGAGAGATATTCAGATGGTTGTTGTTCTACACATGTAAATTTATTTTATTGAAAAATGTTATTCAAAGTATGGCTAACAAAAAAAAAAAATGAAAATGAAATATTCTGTCCTGTGATGCCATGCTGATTTTTCATTCCTTTTCAGATATACACTAAATACATATACTAAATTGGTGGTCTCTTTAAACTAGACACACAGAAGCCCTTGTTTGACTAAATTGCTTTGAAAGACATTGTGACTGTTGATGGCTCAGGAAAGACAGCAAAGGATTTCATCTTAGAAGTGGTAAGTTCTTGTATTCAGTATAAGAACTGAATCTTGTATTCTTGTAGTTCAAGTTCTTGTAACACACTCTTTATGTGTGTTAACCATGAATATTCTTGTGTTGGCACTATAGCCCCGAAGTTGGCTTACAAGATAACTTGTAGGTGGAGTCAGTCTATAGATTGCCTGTGATGAGTTAACTCATATTTAGCAATCAATGCATTAGTATTAACTATCATTCTGTTTTGCTTGCTGAGATGCCATTTTGTTTTTCTTGTGGTTGCTGCCATTTTGTGATCCCATAACCATGACGCTATGCATGGCTGTTGGGGTGTGGCCCAGACAGCCTTATATAAATGATGCAACTCTTTAAAAGCTGGCACAGCAAGCTTCTTGGCACCTGTGAGTAAGGACGGCTCTAGACTAAACTTTAGTACAGTTATTGATTAAAATTTTCCAAATCCAGTATGAAATTTTGACTGTGTATTTGCGTAAATATTATGGTTTTATTATTAGTTTCTGACTTCAAATCTGAATCTTCTACAATCCTTTCTACTCCATTTCTGTCTAGTATTTTAATGTTGTAATTGACGTTCTCTACGTTTTTGATTCACATCCCATCTACCCCTTGTGGCAGGACACTAAGGAGATGGGAAAATAAAAGGAAAAAAATTAAACAAAATAACAGTTTAGATGTTTTAGAGGAAAAAAGGAAAGGATAATTTATTGGTGAAAATCTAAAACAAAGCAATATTTCAGTTTTAAATGTCACATTTGGACTGTCTGGTGGAATTCAAAGATCACTAAACCTGTTCTTGTGAAACAACTTTATGCTTGTTGAAACAAACACTATAAAAAATCTGCAATATATGTTCAGCCATTTAATGTATTTTTTTCATATTTAGAAAAGTAACTAATGCAGATGTAGATGCATCGAGCTGAAAATAAAATTGAAGATTCCTAAGACATCAAAGAGTGATTGTAACAGGCAGCTTTTACCAAAATATCAATAACGTCTTTAATTAAATGAATAACTTTCACTGAAACGCATGCATCAAAGCTCAAAAAAACGGGTTATTTAACAGATCTGATTTTACACAGTCATTAAACATGTTTATTTTTACAAAAAAGATACTATTTATTAGACCCCTTTGAAAGTGTTGGTTATCATCAAAGTTACTCCATAAAGCTAAAGTTCCTGGTAAAACTACTTTTGTTTGTGACAACCCCTATTTAATTCCAGTCATAGTTTGCAGAAATGAATGTAAAGTAAAGAATTAGTAGGCAGTTATTTTCCTGTCAAAGGAAGTGGAAAGGCCAATTTTCTCCTTATAATACAGCCTGACAAAATGCTCTGACATTTACCATTGTGACTCATGGTCAAGGTGAAGATCTCAAAATTTTTTAGTGACATGATGGATAAATTGGGTCCAAGTTATCAGTGCCTCACCCTGAAGAGTATCTATCCCAGTAGATATAACAGAAATGTACTTTCTTCAACCAGCTTACCATATTTATTGAGTACAATATAATATAAAGTTCATTTTATTTTCATACTTTAATTACAGTAAGAATCTATAAAAAATCATTGTCAACAAATATTTAAATTGCTGTGATGCCAAGTAAAAATACTCTCCTAAACGTATAGTGTAAACTCCCAGTAACTATTTGCTATTTCTTTTATATAGCATGTGTTTAGAGTAATAAATATTGGTATTACTACTCAAATGACTATATTTTGCAAACTCTTCTTCTTGGTTTAAAAGAGAGAGCCCCAAACCCATCCATCCATCCATTATCCAACCCACTATATCATAACTACAGGGTCACGGGGAGTCTGCTGGAACCAATCCCAGCCAACACAGGGTGCAAGGCAGGAAACAAACCCCAGGCAGGATGCCAGCCCACCGCAAGGCACGCACACACACACACACATGCACACCAAGCACACACTAGGGACAATTTAGAATTGCCAATGCACCTAACCTGCATGTCTTTGGACTGTGTGAGGAAACCGGAGCCCCCGGAGGAAACCCACGCAGACACAGGGAGAACATGCAAACTCCACGCAGGGAGGCCCCGGGAAGCAAATCCGTGTCTCCTAACTGCGAGGCAGCAGCGCTATCACTGCGCCTCCATGCTGCCGCCCCAAACCCAAGACACAGTAATACACCAGATGTTATATCAATTTAATAATAAAAAAAGGATATGTATTCACAAGGCACTTCTTCTCTGAAACAATATGCCACAAAATCACAATAAATCAAATAATAACTAACAATTCTTCCTCCTCTTTGCCACTGCTGCCTCCCGACTCTTACTCATCCATGTGTGGCAGTGGGCTTCTTTTTAAGCTAGACGCAGGAATGCTTCCAGTGTCATACCATGCCCCTAACCCAAACAGTGCCCTCTGTCATCCCGCAGGGATTCTACGAGAGCTATATTTCTGAACTTCATTTCCCAAACACCTCTGCAGTTGTCCCAACTGGTTTGCCATATGAGGACCACTGCATGTGGGGGATGGAACAGCTCCCTAGTCTTAGCTTCCATTTGTTTATTTATTAAAACATACTGGCCAGATCCAAATTAATTTCTCTGACCTGCCAGGAAATTTGCTTGCATCGTCACACTGGCATCCCATTTGGGTAATGGAACAGCCTCTGATCTAGCAGGGTTGCCTGTTCTCTTCCTACATCTTGAAATCGGTATTCATTCTGAGTGTACTTGTCCACATAAATGATTATCTCACTTGCATATCTGTATCAGCAGTCCACACTCTGTGCAGCACACTTGTACTGGAGCTTCACCCTACTCAGTCTCATATAATGCATCTTCATCCCCATTACCTTGATCCCATTCTTTTAATCTTTCATCTTTCATGTCTGCATCTACCCCCACTGTTTTTCTTTTTTTGGCAAAACTGTTTTTTTCAAAATGTGCGGCTTTCAGTATTTTTGTCTCACTTTCCTATCAACCAAACAAAAAACAGAAGTGCATTAATGAGGCTTATTTTTTTAAAGATTCCAAAATGTTGAAAACAAATATTTTATGTAGATTTTGGGTGCATTTTACTATCCTGGAGTGCATTTGGAGGTTCCAGAGCATATAGGGCTCAGAATCAGAGATATCAGAGCTGAGATCAAGTACAAATTAAGAGCAGTTCTGCAACAGGAGTCAGCAAACCTGTGTTTGCTTGCATGTCTAGTCACAATTTATGTTGGGTTTTCACTAATTCCATTACTGGCTTGAGGGGACCTAGGCTTATCCAAGCAGTAAGTCCTTGATAAGATGCCAGTCATTTACAAATCACAAACAACCTTATACTCCCTTATACCTTCAAGTTACCTGGAGAAAACCCACACAGACATCAATCAAGAAAGAAGGTCAAAATTTCACAAAGGTAAATTTCTGTTTCAGTATTCTGTAGTCATTTTGCAGTGACTGAAACTTTTTTTTTTGTTTCTATTCTATTGTGCCAAAACTAAATGTAATCAAATGACCAATCAGCGGCAAAATGCAGGGCAAGGGGCACCAAAGCTGGGGAAAGAGGTGTACCAGTCTGCATGACATAATTTAATGTTTGTGTGTGTATGTATATAATAAATATATATAAACATCTACGCGTGGAAGTGTGTGTGTCTGTCCAGCCCGGAAGTGAGAGGTGGAGTCAGGGTAAGGGCTCCACCTCCGAGGAAACAGAAAACTCGCTTAGCCGCCAACTAATAACACAAGCGAGGCCAGCACGTCAGGAATATTGAACCTCAGAAGAAAGACAAAGTTGCTTAGCCGCTAACATCGGCAAAACGGTATCCCTTTAACTTTTCCTCCCGCCGCTAATGCACAAGTGATGCAAGCATGTCATTAAAACGAATCCTCCTAGGAGAGAGATTCCCAGAGTAGTTCCTTTCAATTGCTTGACATCTCTACATTTCAATTTTTTTTCTATTTCAATAGTTTCTAGGACCCCGGGCTTTTTACAGCACAGGCTTACACAGCTAGTGTGTGTTTGTATGTGTGTGTATATATAATATATATATATATATATATATAATCTATACATATTAATAAAAGGCAAAGCCCTGACTGACTGACTGACTGACTGACTGACTCACTCATCACTAATTCTCGAACTTCCCGTGTAGGTGGAAGGCTGAAATTTGGCAGGCTCATTCCTTACAGCTTACTTACAAAAGTTAGGCAGGTTTCATTTTGAAATTCTACGCGTAATGGTCATAACTGGAACCTGTTTTTTGGCCATATACTCTAATGGAGGAGGCAGAGTCACGTATCGCGTCATCACGCCTCCTACGTAATCACGTGAACTAAAAACAAGGAAGAGATTTACAGCACGAGTCAAACGCAGGAACGAAGGTAAATGACGTTAATTTTTGAGTGTCTTTTAATACTGTGTAAGGATACATATTAACACATGTGCAATTAAACGTGTGCATTTACGGGGTGATTTCTCAGGCTTAAAAGCTCGCCTTTTATCAAACGCGGGAACAAAGATAAATGACGTTCTTCAGTATCTTTTAATACTGTGTAAGCATACATATTAACACATGTGCAAAAAAACGTGTCCATTTACGGGGTGATTTCTCAGGCTTAAAAGCTCGCCTTTTATTAAAATGCTAAATGCAAACTGTTTTCATTCTGAAGGGCACAAACCACGTTAGATTTCAGACGTTAAACGTGCAAAAATGTCGGTACACCAAATAAATAAGCGCAACATATTATCAGTTGTATTGTATGCTTACAATACATATAGAAATGTGTTAATCGTTAACTAATATTATGGGATGGTGTTTTTCGACTCGCGCCTTGATTTAAACGATTGCATTTCTTGGTGGGTTTGCGTAGCTTATTGTCAATATCTTTACACCTCTTTTTAAGACTTAATTTAAAAAGGTTTTCTTTTCTTCTTAATTAAAATTTAAAAGCAATACTTCACCGCTGCGAAGCCCCTCTAGCGCTGACGTCCGAGGTTCGATTACCGTAAGCAAGTGCAATGAGTGTGTACGCCTGATGAGCCAAGAATAATTGGGAAAGACGTGTCGCGTACTCTTTGCATTATTTGACAGTAAACTATTTTCAATCATTCTATGATCTGCTTCTCACAACTGAAGGCACCGTGGCTGATGTTACCTCACTTGCTGGCCAACCATAAGCGTTACCTGGTAGGTAATCAGCCACTCACTTCACTCCCTTACGGGAATCGAACCTCGGAGGTTTTCTTTTCTTCTTAATTAAAATTTAAAAGCAATACTTCACCGCTGCGAAGCCCCTCTAGCGCTGACGTCCGAGGTTCAATTACCGTAAGCGAGTGCAGTGAGTGTGTACGCCTGATGAGCCAAGAATAAGGGGGAAAGACGTGTCGCGTACTCTTTGCATTATTTGACAGTAAACTATTTTCAACCATTCTATGATCTGCTTCTCACAACTGAAGGCACCGTGGCTGATTGTTACCTCACTTGCTGGCCAACCATAAGCGTTACCTGGTAGGTAACCAGCCACTCACTTCACTCCCTTACGGGAATTGAACCTCGGACGTCAGCGCTACAGGCGAAGCCCCTAAAATTGCGCCACGGCGTGTGGTTCGTTTATTTGACAACATGTAGATCGGGGTAATTACATTCACGGCATTCGTAGTCTGATTCACAATCTGATTGTATGGGTGGTTACCTACCAGGTAATGCTTATAGCTGGCCAGCAAGTCAGCTGGAAGTGATCACTCGAGTGAAGGCAGCTTCACAAAAAAACAGATCCTTAACAAACTGTTATTAGTATATTTTCCCTCAATTTAAAAAGGTTTTCTTTTCTTCTTAATAAAAATTTAAAAGCGGTACTTCGCCGGTGCGAAGCGCGTGGATTTGACCGACTGACACATACAGACATATTCATGAGTGCAGGTACTTCGGAAAGAAACCACCGTGTAAACCTAAAGTTTAAATTAAGTTCATAGACCTACAAAACGTTGCCATTCATTTGAGGCAAGATTGCTTTTCTTCTGTAAAACTATACGTTGCATTCTCAAGAGTATGCTTGCACGGCTTCGGATATATATATATATATATATATATATATATGTATGTACGTCTATATATAAATATGTAAGCTTGTAAGTACTGCCTTACTTCTCTTTAAGAAAGGAAGATGTAATGATACTTGATTTAAACGATTCCATGTCTTCCTGGGTTTGCTTAGCTTATTGTCAATATCTTTACACCTTTTTTTAAGACTTATTGACTGAAACGGGCTTTCACAAAAAAAGTTAGGGCTTTGCTACAGGATACACCCTCCACAAGTTAAGCAAGTAAAAATAAAATATATATTTCTGTTTTATTTAAACCTTTTAAGTTCGTATGCATAGCCCCATTTGGCTGTTTTATTATTTTTTTTTCTTCAGTAATATTTAATCTCCTTAAAGAAAAAGAACATATCCATTTTACTTTTTTTGTATCTCTTTAGTAATATTTTAGTGTAAAAGGAGAACCAGTATTTAAACCTTTTATGTTACTTTATAAATTTATTTTACACAATGTTGAAAAATTAATAAGAAAGCTACATATTCTGGCAGCTGCTGCTTTAATTTTCAATGAAATGAAAAAACCTCTCCAAGACAAAACGTCAATGAAGAAGAAACAGTTTGCACTATCTAAAAATGAGAAACCCTCATTTATAAAAGTTTGCTGCAGATGACTTAACTGAAAATGAATGAATAGTTCCTATGTGTATAATACATATTTATCTATTTTACTTATGCCTTTATTCCAGCAAGTTGCAACATCTGAGGTACAATTTGTTTCATTACTTTTGTTTTTTGCAGCACAGGCAGGTGAAGTGACTTCCTCAGGGTCACACAGTGGTGTCAGTACCAGGATTTGAACTGACAAGCTCCGGGTTTACTGAAATATTACTGAAGAAAGAAAAAAAACGAAAATGGGCAAATAGGGCTATGCATACAGATGTCCATCCATCCATTATCCAACCCGCTATATCCTAAATACAGGAGCCAATAAGTAGATATGTGTATATATATATATATATATATATATGTGTATGTGTGTGTGTGTGTGTGTGTGTATGTATGTATGTATGTATGTCTATATTTATATATATATATATATGTAGATACGTAAATTTGTATATATATATGTATGTATATTTGTATGTATATATATATGTTTATGTGGATGTGTATATACGTATGTATATGTAGATATGTGTATATGTAGATATGTGTGTATATATATATGTATATATGTATATGTATATATATATGTTTACATAACCTCTTTAACACACTACTTCTCCGCTGCGAAGCGCGGGTATTTTGCTATATATATAATATATAATATATATATATGTGTGTCAATCTATGTATGTATGTATGTCTATATATGTATATGTAGATATGTATATATATGTGTATATATATGTAGATGTGTATATATGTAGATATGTAAATATTTATGTATGTGTGTATATATATGTTGATATGTGTATATATATATATATATGTATATATTTGGATGTGTATATGTATATATATATATATATGTAGATATGTCTATATGTAGATATGTATATATATGTATATGTATATATATGTTTATGTGTGTGTGTGTGTGTGTGTGTATTATATATATAAAAGACAGCAACACTCATAACAATGACAACACAATTACATTGACAATCATGTTACGTTATTTTTAAAATGTTTCCTTTTCTTTTTCATAACCTCTTTAACACACTACTTCTCTGCTGCGAAGCGCGGGTATTTTGCTAGTATAATATAATTTGCAGCTGGAGATCCACAAAGGGAGAAAAAATGAATCACGTATCATAAAGTAGTTTTTATTCCTGAGCTTTCAACACCTACCAGGGGTCTTCATCAGAGGATAATGCTTAGACTTAGAAGAATCAAAGGCAATATATAGCAACACATTAAGTTGGGGGGTGGGGGGGTGGGGGAGGTGACTAAGTCAGTCAGTATGATCAAGGGGGGGGGGGTTTGTATAGTTTATTTATTATGTACATGTTCTTCTTAAGTTAGCATATGCTGGATTTATGTCCAAGTGTCTGTTGATGGCGTTTTCATTTGATAGCCAAGACTCGGCCAACTCTCTAGCACTTTTAGTACTGGCCTTAAATTTTACTTTTACATTGTCCCAGTTGAATGTGTGTCCTGTTGATTTAGTATGTGCATAGATCAATGATAGTGTATCCTTTCTTCTGACGGCGTTGCGATGTTCCTGTACATGTGTTGAGATTCTTTTTGAAGTTTGTCCTATGTATACCGCTGAGCAAGAATTGCATGGGATACTATAAACTGCGTTTCGTGTTTCTTCCATGGTGAAGAGAAACCCCTTCACAACACCCAACCAAGTGAACAACACTCCCCAGGGGGTAGGCGTATCGATATCCAAGTCTACCAAAAAGAGAAGACTGCATGAAAGTAAATACAGAGGGTGCACTGCAAGGTGCAAGCCATTCATAAGCCTCAAGAATAGAAAGGCTAGATTGGACTTTGCTAAAAAAAACATCTAAAAAAGCCAGCACAGTTCTGGAAAAACATTCTTTGGACAGATGAAACCAAGATCAACCTCTACCAGAATGATGGCAAGAAAAGGGTATGGAGAAGGCGTGGAACAGCTCATTATCCAAAGCATACCACATCATCTGTAAAACATGGTGGAGGCAGTGTGATGGCTTGGGCGTGCATGGCTGCCAGTGGCACTGGGACACTAGTGTTTATTAATGATGTGACACAGGACAGAAGCAGCCAAATGAATTCTGAGGTGTTCAGAGACATACTGTCTGCTCAAATCCAGCTAAATGCAGTCAAATTGATTGGGCGGCGTTTCATGATACAGATGGACAATGACCCAAAACATATAAGCCAAAGCAACCCAGGAGTTTATTAAAGCAAAGAAGTGGAAAATTCTTGAATGGCCAAGTCAGTCATCTGATCTTAACCCAATTGAGCATGCATTTCACTTGTTGAAGGCTAAACTTCAGACAGAAAGGCCCACAAGCAAACAACAACTGAAAGCCGTTGTAGCAAAGGCCTGGCAGAGCATTAAAAAGGAGGAAACCCAGCATCTGGTGATGTCCATGAGTTCAAGACTTCAGGCTGTCATTGCCAGCAAAGGGTTTTCAACCAAGTATTAGAAATGAACATTTTATTTCCGGTTATTTAATTTGTCCAATTACTTTTGAGCCCCTGAAATGAAGGGATTGCGTTAAAAAAATGCTTTAGTTGCCTCACATTTTTATGTAATCGTTTTGTTCACCCCACTGAATTAAAGCTGAAAGTCTGCATTTCAACTGCATCTGAGTTGTTTCATTTAAAATTCATTTTGGTAATGTACAGAACCAAAATTAGAAAAAAAGTTGTCTCTGTTCAAATATTTATGGACCTAACTGTATGTTGTAGCGATGGAAGGCTTTGACATTCCAGGTTGCTCTGCGGCATTGCATCTAAAAACTACACTTTAAATTATATCTTTAATGTTCAGCTTTAAATAGTTTGTATTTTTGGTAATGAAAATGTCCTATTGAAGCTGGCGAGGGAGTTGCATTTGCCTACCACCACTAACTGATGGCACCTGGTGTATGCGCCCCAGTATCAGGACAAAAGAGGAAGATGACGAATAGAAGATGAACAGATCTCCAAAAGGCATAAAGTTAAAGATTTAACATTCTTTTAAGCATTTTAACCAAGATTAGAGTATTATTAATTCTGTACAATTGTAGAGTGAAAAAAGGAAAAGAGCATCATGCAAAAGTCTGGTCACACCAAGAGATATGAGATCTCAAGTAAATTTTACCAAAGTCTCAGACCTTAATTAGTATGTTTGGGCTATGGCCTGTTTAGGAAATACCAGGGGCCTCATGTATAAACGGTGCGTACGCACAAAAATGTTGCGTAAGAACATTTCCACGTTCTAATCGTGATGTATAAAACCTAAACTTGGCGTAAAGCCATGCACATTTCCACGGTAGTTCATACCCTGTCGTACGCAAGTTCTCCGCTAGGTTTTGCAGACTGGTGGCACCCAGCGTCAAAGCAGTGCTACTGTTCCTGCGTGGTTTCCCTTTCTTTTTCAGATCCACATCCCTGATGCAGCTTTATAAATGCATTGAAATTAACTGCATATTGTTTATTAGTTTAAGGCATCTGATTGTAATTAACCTGTAACAATATAATGGTTCACGGAATGGCCAAACTATTCCAAATACCATAGCTGCTTTAGTGTTGTTACTCTCACTGCACCTTCTTTTTCTTCATTCAGCTGCTCCCATTAGGGGTTGCCACAGCAGATCATCTTATTCCATATTACTCTCACTGCACCACTCGGAGAAGCTGATCGGAAAGAGAATTATCAGAATACACCATCAAGCACACGCTGCATCAGCCATGCTTCCTATTTGAACTGCTTTTCACACAGCAAACGCTTCAAAACCTTTCCTGTACGGACCTCGCGGTTCAGAAACGGTTTCATCCCAAGAACTATAAACGCAATCAATCAGTCCATCAAGTGCTCCTTGTAGAACTGTTTGTACTTATTAGTACAATCACCTCACTGTAAACTTGCCCTACAATTATAATATTGCACAACCAGAGCCACTTTACAAAGTGCATATTTACATATGATGACGATATCATTTTAAAGATGAAATGTAGCAAAATATGTTTATTATATTATACAGATAAAACTTTAACTTCATTTAAATAATCTATATTGTTAATAATTAAAGGACACGCTGCCTTGCACTGTATGCCTCACTGGGACTGGTGTGAAGGATAGAATAATTAAACATGTACTACAAAGATATTTCAGTGTTCCTTAAAAGTTTTGAAGAATCAGCGTTATAAGCTTACAGATGGCTTAACGTCCATTACAGAGCTGATTGTGTGGTGTGAGATATGGCCAGCTATTTATCCCGGCCAATACCCCCAGGCCACCAGATGGAGCCCTCCTTGCAGCATGGAGGTACCACGAATGCCAGCAGGAAATTATGGACAGTGGACTTTTAATGCACAGCCCTGCTGGATACCACGGGAGCTGCCAGGAGTCGCTGCAGGGAGGCCCAGGGATTGTTATTTGCACCATAACCCGGAAGTGCGTCTTAATCACAGCGACACAAGGAATGACGTGCTTCCTGGGTGAAGAAAAAGGATTTTTATCTGACCCGGAAGTGTCCCATGTCACGTGGACAGAGAAGGCGAAACACTTCCGGGTCAAGGACTATAAAAGGACGGTGGGAAATCCCAGACGCTGAGCTGAGCTGGGTGGAAGGGTGGCAACGCGTCTGGGAGTGGAGGATTGTATTGATTGTTTACTTGTGATTATTGATTTATTGGAGTATAGTGGAGTGGAGGGTGCTTTGTGCACATATATTATTATAATAAATAACATTTTGGATTTTTATCTGGTGTCTGATGTCTGGTCTGAGGGTTCAAGGGGTCGACAGTGCCTCTATTTGTCACAGTGGCGATTGTGTATTTGGAGAAAGAAAGGTAAGGACAGGAATTGGGGGTTAGTACGTTTGAAAGAGACAGTACTGCTGCAATATATTATTTAATTGAAGGTCGTGCACGGATCAGCAAGCATCCTGCGTGAGGCATGAACAATAACTGCACCACCGTGTTCCCATGTTTAATAACATGCTTTAACTCCTATCATCATGAAAATTATATCAAGTATACATTTCAGTATTTTAATTATTCTGAGAGCTGTAACATTACAAATGTAATGGATTATGTGTCCTGTCGGAGGAAGAGAAAATCCGGAAGCTCGTAGTGATTCGCACACATAGAGCACATAGAAGATCATATACAAAACAAAGCATTTAACATGCTACTTTAGTTACAATTTGAGAAACTAGTAAATTAAACTATTTTAAGATGAAGTTTATGATGTTCTACTTTAATGACAAAATAAACTACGTGATTAAAGTGGAATTTTTTTTTTTTTTTTTTTTAATATTTTTATTTTATTAATTTTCATTGTAATCATTCCATACAAACAGATCAATTTATAACCCAACAAATTTGAAAACAAATCAAACCCCACCCCTGAGAAGGAGAGCTTAGCTAAAGGAAAATTTCTTTAAGCTTTTTAATAAGGCAACATTAGACAAAAGAAGGGGAGAAGTAAATATCTATATAAATAAGAGATGGAGAAGGGAGTTAAATGCAATAATAGTTATTTCTCTTATTCTAAAATAATATTGATTAAATCCTGCCATGTTTTGAAAAAATTTTGTACAGATCCTCTAACTGAAAATTTGATTTTTTCCAATTTCAAATAATATAAAACATCGGTTTCCCACTGACTTATAAGAGGAGAATTAGGATTCTTCCAATTTAACAAAATAAGTCTGCGTGCCAAGAGTGTAGTGAATGCAATCACCGTTTGCTTGTCCTTCTCCAATTCCAGTCCATCTGGAAGGACACCAAACACAGCTGTTAATGGGTTAGGAGGGATTGTGACCCCCAAGGCTGTCTGAGACGCACTTAAAAACTTTTGTCCAAAATGATGTTAGTTTGGTGCAGGCCCAGAACATGTGACCCAGTGAGGCAGGAGCTTGGTTGCAGCGCTCGCAGGTTGGATCCTGGCCTGGAAACATTTTGGACAGTTTTAAGCGAGACAGATGAGCTCGATATATAATTTTTAGTTGAATAATTCTATGCTTTGCGCATATAGAACTCGAGTGAATTCTCTGCTTTGCTACCTTCCACTCCTTTTCTGATATATTGATTAAGAGATCTTCTTCCCAATGTCCTCTTGGATCTTTGAAAGGTAGGGACTCTAATAAGATTTTATATATTGCAGAAATAGTGTTTGTTTCCTCGGAATTGAGCAGTATTTTTTCCAGCATTGTGGAGGGTGCAAGGTGGGGGAAATCGGGCAATTTCTGTTTAACAAAATTTCTAATTTGAAGATAGTAAAAGAAATGTGTAGCTGGGAGGTTGAATTTTGAACGTAATTGTTCAAAAGATGTAAATATGTTGTCTATATAAAGATCTCTGAGCATTTTAATCCCAAAACTTTTCCAGGTATTAAAAACTGGATATACTTGCGAAGGTTGAAAGAGGTGGTTCCCTTGCAGAGGTGCCACTGATAAAAGATTTTCCATCTTAAAATGTTTCCTAATTTGGTTCCATATTCTGAGTGAGTAAAGCACAATTGGGTTATTAGTATATTTGCGATAACTTTCATTTATTGGAGAGCAGAGCAGGGGAATATAAAGAAGTACTACAGGATTTTACTTCTATTGCAGACCAAGCCTGTGTATGTGCATTTATTTGTGTCCAGGTTTTTATGGCTTGTATGTTTGCTGCCCAGTAATAAAACTGAAATTAGGTAAAGCCATGCCACCTTCTGCCTGAGGTCTTTGTAGGGTCGCTCTTCGGATACGTGGGTGTTTTGAGTTACAAATGAATGAGGTTATTATTGAATCTAACTGTTTAAAAAACGATTTATTGATATATATTGAAATGTTTTGAAATAAAAAGAGAAGTTTAGGAAGGATATTCATCTTAACAATGTTAATTCTTCCGGCTAGAGTGAGATGAAGGGTTGACCATCTATGCAAGTCTTGCTTAATTTTTTCCATACAGACGCCAAAATTTTGTTGATAAAGAGCCTAATGTTTACTTGTGATATTTACCCCTAGGTATTTAAACTGATCTGCTATGGTAAAAGGTAGGGTGTCTACTTTAATATTATATGCTTGTGAGTTCACTGGAAAGAGTATACTTTTATTCAGATTAATTCTAAGACCAGATATCTTTTGAAATTCTGTTAGTGCTGTTAAAACAGCAGGGACAGTGTTTTCTGGGTCCGATATATATAAGACCATATCATCTGCATATAGAGAAATTTTCTGTTCCAGTCCTTCTCTGACAATCCCCTTTATCTGATAAGAATTTCGGCAGTGAACCGCCAGTGGTTCAATAGCGATTGCAAACAACAGTGGCGACAAGGGACATCCTTGTCTGGTACCACGTTCTAGTTTAAAGTAGTCTGAGCAAATTTTATTAATACAAACTGAAGCTTCTGGACTGGTATATAGTAGTTTGATCCAAGCACAAATATTCGGGCCAAACCCAAATTTCTCCAATGCAGTGAAAAGGTAATTCCATTCGATCATGTCAAATGCCTTTTCTGCGTCTAATGATAGTAATATCTCTGGGGTGTTTGATTTTGCTGGTGAATATATAACATTAAACAAGCGTCGGAGATTTGAAGATAGATGTCGGCCTTTAATAAATCCAGTTTGATCTTGTGATATTACCGAGGGCAGCACTTTCTCCATCCTACTAGCTAGGATTTTTGAGAGTATCTTAACATCATTATTCAGGAGTGAAATTGGTCTATATGATGCACATTGTAACAAGTCCTTATTTTGTTTAGGAAAGACGGTGATTAATGCTTGTCGAAATGTTTGAGGTAGTATTTGGTGGTCTTTAGCTTCTGTAAATGTTACCAATAAGAGTGGAGCTAGCTGAGTGGAGAATTTCTTATAAAACTCTACGGGGTAACCATCAGGGCCTGATGATTTCCCGCTTTGTAGTGACTTTATAGCGTCTAGTAATTCTGTTAGCGTTAGAGGTTTATCCAGTTCCTCAGCACTTAAAGCATCTATTTGTGGTATTTGTGAATTATCCAGAAATGCATTAGATTGCGTGTTGTCTTCTTTGGGCTCAGTGGAATATAAAGACTTATAGTAATCTCTAAATGTGTGCATTATTTTATTATGGTCGATGATTTCTTCTCCATTCTTGTTGGTGATTACTGGTATTGCATTGTGAACTTCTTGTTTATGAATTTGTTGAGCTAAAAGCTTATTAGCTTTTTCTCCGTGTTCATAGTAATGCTGTCTAGACTTATAAATAAGTTGTTCAGTTTCTTTAGTTGTTAAGATGTTAAGTTCTGTATGCAGGGCCTGCCTTTTCCTGTGAAGAGCTTCACTTGGACACCTGGCTTGTTCTTAATCTATTCTAGTAATTTCATTTCTTAGCTCTGACACTTTCTTGGTTTCTAATTTATTTCTATGGGAAAGATATGAAATAATCTGGCCTCTTAAGAAGGCCTTTAGAGTTTCCCAGAGTGTTCCTGCAGAAACCTCTGTGGACGTGTTTGTCTCTAGGAAGAAGCTGATTTGTTTGGATATAAATTCTGTGCAGTTCTCGTCTGCCAATAAAAGAGGGTTAAGACGCCATCTGCGAGGTGAGTATGAGGGGCTTATTGATTTTAGCTCCAAGACTATAGGGGCATGGTCAGAGATAACAATTGTGTCATATTTGCATGATTTAATTGTAGGCAGGAAATTATTATCTATAAAAAAATAATCAATTCTTGAGTAGCTATAATGCACTGGTGAGTAGAACGAATATGTTCTTGAGTTTGGGTTAAGAAACCTCCAGGGGTCTGATAAGTTGTGATCATTTAAAAACTGTGTAATTATCTTTGCAGTATTAGATGTCGTCCCCCCTGTCACAGGAGTCCTATCTAAGAGTGGATTTAAAACACAATTAAAGTCCCCAGCCATTATAATTTTATGAGTGTTCACATTGGGAATGGATGCAAATAGATTTTGCATGAATTCCTTATCATCAACATTGGGTGCATAAACATTTATCAAAATCATTTTACTGTTATATAAGTTGCCCATGACCATCACATATCTCCCTTCAGGGTCCGACACTACCTCTGATGCTACAAATGGAACTGTTCTATGTATGAGAATTCCCACCCCTCTAGTTTTCTTTATAAAGCTAGAATGGAACATTTGGCCAGTCCAGTCTTTTTGTAATCTGAACTGATCCTTGGTTAGTAAGTGGGTCTCCTGTAGAAATACTATTTTAGCGTTTAAGCCTGTTAGGTGAGAGCATACTTTCTTTCTCTTTAATTCGTGATTCAGGCCTTTAACATTCCAGCTCACAAAGTTAACTGTCCCATCATGGAGACATTGATTCTGAGTTTTTAATGTCATTTATAGTTTTAATTGGTAATATGGCAGTTTTAATCTTAGTTTCAAGATTCCCCATGAGTTGTTGCATTTTAGCCTGTTGTTGCATTGATATTTATAATTATAAGGATTACAAGAATAGATTAGATCAAACCTGCTCTCCTTCTCTCCCCCCTTTATCCCCCCACCCCCCCATTTTGCCTCCCCACATGAGGCTAGATCCCACTTCCGCGATGTTCCAGTCCTCTGACATACGAAGAGACAGAGCACGTCCAAAACAAAACAAACCCCACCCTGCAGCGGCGTTACAGAATTAAAACAGAGATATCTTTTACAGTTAAATCCTTAATACTATCTGCCGAAAATGTTCTCATTAACAATATTTAAGCTTGAAATAATCTTCAGCGCTTTTAAGTTAAGATATTAAGATTTAAAAAAAAAAAAAACAACCCTGGGAATGATTTTAAAAACTAGTCTAGGATAAACGTGGTAATTCCTACTGTAATAGTATAATGGTAATTATATAAATAGTAGAACAAGCAATAAACCAAGGGTATGAAGTTAAACAGTCTACTTTAAGGTATAGTAAACAATGAAAATTAATAAAATAAAAATATAAATAAGGTATAGTAAAATAAAAAAAAATAAATAAATAAATAAAAAAAAAAAATAAAAAAAAATAAAACGAATCCTACTTTAATCACTTCCACATTTTCACACTCACGTCTATAACTCTATAACTCTGATTAAAACATAAACATATAACATATAAAGTCCAGATAAAAAAAAAAAAAAAAGAAAATAAGGGATGTATAATTATAATACCAGTCTCTTTAAACAAGTGGAAATTTTGAGATTAATGTTGACATTTCGTGCTTTTTTCCCACTGTGTGCCTATTTTTTTTTTTCTCTGTACCCTAATAAGCTTTCATATGAAACTCAGACGGTGGGCTACGACTCGGCTTTTCACGTCGACTTTAATATGTGACAACTTCTTTTTTATTTCGGGCACTGTGCGACTTTGTGAACTTGAGCTTTTGAGTTTCTCTGACAAGCTATGCCACTCGATCAACTTCCTTTTGTTGTTTATACCACTGTTTAAACCAACAAATAGTACGTTTTTCTTTGCCTCCACTTGGTATTTGCTGAAATTGTTCTATTTTGCCTCGTGGTTTTGCCATTATCTTTAAACAGAAGGCTGAGCTTAAGGGCTATTTATATTGATTAACATATTCAAAGAGGCGTAATTCTGGGAGGAGACAGGGCAGGACAGCGTACACGTGCGTTACTTTTCCCGCTGACTGGGATTTATGTAGCGGAAGATCGTGGAAGGTGGCGAACTCACAGATTTATGCACCTGGATTTTTTTGTGCGTAAGCACATTTCCGCTTTTGTGCTTATGTCAAGTTATAGTGCGAATTCTACGCACGGCGTTATGCATGAGGCCCCAGGTGATGCAATTTTCAGAGCTAAATAAATATTCTTGACTCCTCAAACCTTGTTGCAACAATCAGCAGCCATAGACTTCTTTAAGCAGCTGCTTATCACTCTGATAATAAAATAACTGATGCCCACAGAGCAGGAGAAGGGCATAAGAAGATAGCAAAGCATTTTCAGGAAGCAGTTTCCTCCGTTTGCAATGCAATTAAAAAATGGTAGTTAACAGCAACAGTGGAAGTGAAGTTGAGGTCTGGAAGACCAAGGGAACTGCTCGTAGGCTTGGTAGAAAGTCAAATCAAAACACTTATTAGATGACTGCAAAAGACCTCAAGGAAGATTTATCAGACTTTGGTGTGATGGTGCACTGTTCTACTGTGCAGTGACATCTGGACAAATATGACCTTCATGGAAGAATTGTCAGAAGAAAGCTTTCCTACATCCTCACCACAAAATTCAGTGGCAAAAGTTTGCAAACTAACATCTCAACAAGCTTGGTGCATTTTGAAAAAAAATCTTGTGGACTGATGAAGTCAAAATACAACGTTTTGGCCACAATGTGCAAAGTTATGTTAAGAGAAAAAGTGGTACAGAATTCTGTGAGAAGAGCAACCCCTCAACTGTTGAGCATGAGGGTGGTCGATCAAGCTTTGGGCTTGTATTGCAGCCATTGGCACGGGGAACAATACCAGCAAATTCTGAAAGCAAGCATCACACCATGTGTTAAAAAAAAAAGCTGAAGATGAAAAGAGGATGGCTTCTACAACAAAAAATTAATTCAAAACACAAATCCACAATGGACTAGCTGCAGGTGTTTTCATTTAATGCTGTAAAGCAAAAAAAATGGGAATATTTCGAAGGGGGTGATTCTTTTCTATACCCACTGTATGAGTGATGGGCTATGCAATTGGACAAGATTAGTTGTATTGAAAATTGGTCAAATGATTCTAACCTATAAAATTAACAGGCGACAAGAAAGGTAATACTGTATAGTACATCTTCCATGCATAACATTAGACACCAAAGGAGATCTTGATATGCCATTTGTATTAAAAAGTTTAGTTTCCTGTGACAATTAACAAATCACAGAGACAAACATTCGAAAAAGTTTATTTATTAGAGAGAAAGAAATGACGTTCACTCACGGGCAGTTATACGTTGCATTGTCACGATGGAAGTCTAAACACGGAATCAAAATTCAATGCGGTATTGAAGAAAAGTAAATTCCAAATACTGAAGTTTTACAGTAAAAGTGTAAGTTTTTAAAAAGTATTTGTGTGTTAATTTCAAAGCCAAACAGGACATAAATGTGTGTGTGTGTATATGTATGTATATATATAATATATATATATTGTGAGAGCTAGCCTGAATACCATCAGACAAACACCAGCAGGGTTATAAAACACACGGGTTTATTAATAAATTACCCCAACACAGTCCCGCACCAATCACCCACAAATTATGGGCCGCCTTTCTTCTCTCCATCGCTGGAGCTGCGTCCTACTCCAGAACCCAACTCTTGCTCCCTGACTGTAGGAAGGCGGCCCCTTTTATAGTCACCCGGATGTGCTCCAGGTGCTTGATGTCCTTCTGGTGGCACCTCCTAGTGTGGTGGAAGTGCCGCATGAGCACCCGGAAGCACTCCAGGCATCCCTGGAAGGTCCTTTCTCCACCTTCCCAAGTGTGGCGGAAGTGCAGATCCATGATGGCGGTGGCCACGGGCCCCAATGGGTTTGAGCCTCCTTGCTCCATCCCTGTGGTCCCCCCATTCTCCAGGGTAGTTGCCCCCTCATGGCCTGGGGGATGTATAGACTGCCTCCCGGTACTTCCAGGCATCCCGGCTGGGTCTGGGCCCCAGACTCCTGCCACAAAATATATAATATACAGGTGCTGGTCATAAAATTAGAATATCATGACAAAGTTGATTTATTTCAGTAATTTCATTCAAAAAGTGAAACTTGTATATTAGATTCATTCATTACACACAGACTGATGTATTTCAAATGTTTATTTCTTTTAATGTTGATGATTATAACTGACAACTAATGAAAGTCCCAAATTCAGTATCTCGGAAAATTAGAATATTGTGAAAAGGTTCAATATTGAAGACACCTGGTGCCACACTCTAATCAGCTAATTAACTCAAAACACCTGCAAAAGCCTTTAAATGGTCTCTCAGTCTAGTTCTGTAGGCTACACAATCATGGGGAAGACTGCTGACTTGACAGTTGTCCAAAAGACAACCATTGACACCTTGCACAAGGAGGGCAAGACACAAAAGGTCATTGCTAAAGAGGCTGGCTGTTCACAGAGCTCTGTGTCCAAGCACATTAATAAAGAGGCGAAGGGAAGGACAAGATGTGGTAGAAAAAAGTGTACAAGCAATAGGGATAACCGCACCCTGGAGAGGATTGTGAAACAAAACCCATTCAAAAATGTGGGGGAGATTCACAAAGAGTGGACTGCAGCTGGAGTCAGTGCTTCAAGAACCACCACGCACAGACGTATGCAAGACATGGGTTTCAGCTGTCGCATTCCTTGTGTCAAGCCACTCTTGAACAAGAGACAGCGTCGGAAGTGTCTCGCCTTTGGACTGCGGCTGAGTGGTCCAAAGTTATGTTCTCTGATGAAAGTAAATTTTGCATTTCCTTTGGAAATCAAGGTCCCAGAGTCTGGAGGAAGAGAGGAGAGGCACAGAATCCATGTTGCGTGAGGTCCAGTGTAAAGTTTCCACAGTCAGTGATGGTTTGGGGTGCCATGTCATCTACTGGTGTTGGTCCATTGTGTTTTCTGAGGTCCAAGGTCAACGCAGCCGTCTACCAGGATGTTTTAGAGCACTTCATGCTTCCTGCTGCTGACGAACTTTATGGAGATGCAGATTTCATTTTCCAACAGGACCTGGCACCTGCACACAGTGCCAAAGCTACCAGTACCTGGTTTAAGGACCATGGTATCCCTGTTCTTGATTGGCCAGCAAACTCGCCTGACCTTAACCCCATAGAAAATCTATGGGGTATTGTGAAGAGGAAGATGCAATACGCTAGACCCAACAATTCAGAAGAGCTGAAGGCCACTATCAGAGCAACATGGGCTCTCATAACACCTGAGCAGTGCCACAGACTGATCGACTCCATGTCACGCCGCATTGCTGCAGTAATCCAGGCCAAAGGAGCCCCAACTAAATATTGAGTGCTGTACATGCTCATACTTTTCATGTTCATACCTTTCAGTTTGCCAACATTTCTAAAAATCCTTTTTTTGCATTGGTCTTAATTGATATTCTAATTTTCCGAGATACTGAATTTGGGACTTTCATTAGTTGTCAGTTATAATCATCAACATTAAAAGAAATAAACATTTGAAATGCATCAGTCTGTGTGTAATGAATGAATCTAATATACAAGTTTCACTTTTTGAATGGAATTACTGAAATAAATCAACTTTGTCGTGATATTCTAATTTTATGACCAGCACCTGTATATATGTGTGCCCTGCAGTAAGCTGGCACCCTGCCCGGAGTTTGTTTCCTGCCTTGTGCCCTGTGTTGGCTGGGATTGGCTGGATGGATGTGTGCGTGTGTGTGTGTGTGTGTGTTTATATAATATAAATATATATATAGTGACAGGGGGTGCTGTCGTCCCCTTGAACCCTCACACAATGCGTCAGACACCAGATAAAAGTCTAAATTATTATTTTATTAATACAAATAAATGCACAAAGCACCTCCACCTCCACTATACTCAATAAACAATCAATAATATTCCAATAACAATTCCTCCACTCCACCCAGCAGCTCAGTCACCCTTCCTCCCAACTCGGCTCACTGCTGGGATCTCCCAGAGTCCTTTTATAGTCCCTGACCCAGAAATGCTTCTGATCCCCCAGTCCACGTGATTTTCCAGCACTTCTGGATCAGATGAAAACTCCTCCTTTTCTTCAACCCGGAAGTACTTTACTTCTTCCATCCTTGTGACTGGGAAGTACTTCCGGGTTATACTGAAAATATAAATCGTTGAGCCTCCCTGCAGTGTCCCCTGGAGGCCCCCATGGTATCCAGCAGGGCTGTGATGTGAAACTCCACTGTCCATGATGCCCTGCTGGAACTCAGGGCACCTCCATGTTGCAAGAAGGGCTCCACCTGGTGGCGTCGGGGTATTGGCTGGGATGAACTGCCGGCCATATACCACAGTATGTGTGTATGTGTGTGTATATATATATATATATATATATATATATATATATATATATATATATATATATATATATATATATATAATATAGCGTCAGCATCAGAAGTGAAGCCTCTTTACACTGCACCACGGCGTGTGGTTCATTTATTTAACAGCTTGGAGATCGGAGTAATTACATTCATAGCATTCGTAGTCTGAATCTCGATCTGATTGTATGGGTGGTTTGCATTATTTGACCGTAAACTACGTAACATATATAGTGAATGTGTATATGTATGTATGTATGTATGTATGTATGTATGTGTGTGTATATATCTATAATAATAAAAGGCAAAGCCCTCACTGACTGACTGACTGACTGACTCACTCATCACTAATTCTCCAACTTCCCGTGTAGGTGGAAGGCTGAAATTTGGCAGGCTCATTCCTTACAGCTTACTTACAAAAGTTAGGCAGGTTTCATTTCGAAATTCAAAGCGTAATGGTCATAACTGGAACATATTTTTTGTCCATACACTGTAATGGAGGAGGCGGAGTCACGTATCGCGTCATCACGCCTCCTACGTAATCACGTGAACTAAAAACAAGGAAGACATTTACAGCACGAGTCACACGCGGGAACGAAGGTAAATGACGTTAATTTTTGACTGTCTTTTAATACTGTGTAAGCATACATATTAACACATGTGCAATTAAACGTGTGCATTTACGGGGTGATTTCTCAGGCTTAAAAGCTCACCTTTTATCAAACGCGGGAAGAAAGGTAACTTTCGTTGTTCATTGTCTTTTAATACTGTGTAACCATACATATTAACACATGTCCAATTAAACGTGTGCATTTACGGGGTGATTTCTCAGGCTTAAAAGCTCGCCTTTTACTAAAAAGGTAAATGCAAAACTATTTTCAATCAGTTTATTGAAACGCTCCCGTTAAGGATTGCAATAACATATTCGCGAGATAAAACAAGGAAGTAGGGGGAAATGGAGGAACAGCCGCAAACAGCGAAGAGCAAAAAATTAATTAAACAATTGAGAACGGAGCGAGTTAAGCATACAAGCATGTTCATAAGGGAAACGAAGCACGGTGTAAAACGTAAGTTTCAATTAAGTTTATAGAAACGCTCCCGCTGCGGATTGCAATAACATATTCGCGAGATAAAAGTTTAATGAGAAGACACGAGGTATAAACAAACCACACGCCGTGGCGCAACGTTAGGGGCAACAGTTTCAACCATTCTATGATCTGCTTCTCGCAACTGAAAGACGGCACATGGCGGATGTTAGCCGACTTGCTGACCGCAACGTTAGGGGCTTCAACTATGGCGCTGACGCCACATCTCAGTGCCAACACTTTGCAGACTGTACTTAAAAGACACGCCCTCCTCACTGGACAGTTAAAAACACCAATCAAACTAACGATGACATCAAGTATTACCCAATCCAAAGTAGGAAAGGAGGCATCTTCATAAAATGCGTGTGGGATGATTTGCATGAGACGCTGCTTTAAAAAAAAAATGATAAAAAAAATACGGGATAAATCCCGTCCAGTATTGATTCAAAACGGGACGCGCAATTTCATTCTCAAACGCGGCACGATTCCGTATTTTAAAGGACGGGTGGCAACCCTACAGTGCCAGGTAACTACCCATACAATCAGATTGTGATTCAGACTAGGAATGCAATGAATGTAATTACCCCGATCTACATACAAGGTGAAAGTCTTGCAACATTCAAAGATGATGGTTTGGGATAAGTACACCATACAACATAAAAGAGCTTATGAAGCCTTGAACCGAAAAAAGCAAGATCTCAGAGATCGTAAAAAAAAAAAGTAGGAGGTAATGTCGTTTTACTCGCTGTAGATTTTAGTCAAACATTACCAGTTATTCCACGAGGGAGACCAGCAGATGAACTCAACGCGTGTTTAAAATCCATGCTTCTCCCACGCTCGGTTATATGTCGCGTGTTCTCGGGTAGGTGCACCAAAAAATTTATACATTTAAGCATGTAATGGGCAAACAAAAAATGAGGTATACCCGAAGGCACTGCAGTAGTACTTCATGTAACTTTACTTCTTAAATGTTAATGTTTTACTGTTTAATAATTTATACTCTTCTTATATGTTGTTCAAATTCTTTTATCAAAATACCAGTGACAGCGCAATGCATGATAACATGGAGTGAATACACCATACGCATCCGCCCACGGCTGCCCTGCTGTGCGCAGATAGGAGTTGATTCTACAATAACATAAAATAAAGATAAAAAGAGTAAAACAATCATCACCCATAAAGCGTGTGTGTGTGTATATATGTGTATATATATATATGTTGATATGTGGATGTGTATATGTATGTATATATATATATATATATATATATATATATATATATATATATATATATATATATATATATATATATATATATATATATGTAGATATGTATATATATGTGTATATGTATATGTATATATATGTTTATATGTGTGTGTGTGTATTTTATATATATAAAACACAGCAACACTCATAACAATGACAACACAATTACATTGACAATCATGTTACGTTATTTTTAAAATGTTTCCTTTTTTTTCATAACCTCTTTAACACACTACTTCTCCGCTGCGAAGCGCGGGTATTTTGCTAGTATATATATATATGTGTGTGTGTGTGTGTATATTTATATGTATATATGTCTATGCAAAAGGACATGTTAAGATACTGCAGATTGAAAAACAGAAATAATTTTATTATGGTTCTCTGGATCACCATAATTTTTTGATGCATCAGACAAAAGCAGAAACAAGGCTGAAGCCATGCATTTCTGTGAGAACACAGACATATTAATGAGAACCAAAGTCTATGTCAATAATACACAAGTATCAAAACCAAAAACTATAAGCCCTGAGCTGAAGTCCAAACCAGCACTCCACAAACGTGAAGCAGAGTTCAATCTTCTAAATGATTAAAGACTTCTCTCGAACTCTCTTAAGCCTTTTCCAAAAACTAAATAAAAACAAAACTTCCCTTTTTCTAAAGAGATTTATTAATTTATTGCTTCCTTAAGCTTTACCATAAGCCAGCAGAGTCTCTCATTGCACTAAATAAAGATCAGACAACAAGCTATGTGTTCCATGTCCCTAATTTAGGCATGTAATGTCATACACACCTGTGCACATACACATCCATAGAACAGCAGTGCCATCTACAAGCCATTAATGTCAAGAATTTGTGACATTGTGAGCTTTAGGGCACAAACAAGGTGAAAGATATAGCAAAGAAAAAATGTAAAATGCGCCCAAAACACAAGTAAACTGAGAAAAGTTGAAGTGCTGCTTCAGTACTATGTGAAAAGAAGGGATTGGCGTACCAGGGAAATGGCTTGTGTTGAGTGCACACATCTGTGAATACAAACAAACTGACTGGTGGTAAATACATAAGCAACATAATTTGAAAAAAAATATAGCATTAACCAGATATTTAATCAGACAAAAATGGGAGGGTGGGATTCCACCTCTACCATTTTATGAAGAAAAGAAGTATGGTGTTAGGAGAGCACAATGCTAAAGAGTCTCTCATGTGAATGTACAAATGCAGTGAATTTCAAAATGAGAATTTGTAATGGACACCATGGATCAATTTATCAATTATCTGTACTCCTTCCTAAATGCTTCTCAAGGTTGCTCTTTGTGGCTGTATTTTTGTCATCTTTTTAAATGCTTAATTCTCTTCTGTTGTGTTCTTATTAATTCACCTTTATGTTGAGTTTAAAGTTTATGTTGAGTTTTTATGTTTAAATCAACGAGCAGAGCAGCCGCCAGGGCAAACACTGACAGCTGAAGGGCTGTAGACACATTACTATGCTCAGTTTTTTTTTTTTTTTTACAAATTTGGATTTATCACATTTGGATTGACATTAAAACAAAAAAACTGGGAATAAGCAGTTTGCTTAATTAAGGCAGGAGTCAAGTTAAATGCAGAGGTTGGTTTTAACAAAAACTTGCAGCCACAGAGAGCTCCTAGGACTAAATTTGAGAAGCTCTGGCCTATCCTGTGCTTGCAATGTGAGATCACGGTAATCCCACACTGCACTAAGTGTGCTTGTCATATACTTGTCTTATTACATCTAAACCAAAGCAAACTGATAACAGTTTGGGCATTAGTGGAAGGCAAGGAAAACTTCAGCTAAGTCATAACTCTTTATTGCTGTGTTTAATTTTATTCTTATTATTACTCTTGTGAGATTTCCAAATGCACACATGAGGAAATTTATTGTATGTTTTGACATCACTATACAGGTAGAGCAAACTTTTTTATTTATTTATTAATTTATTCTGTGTTAATTTTTTTAATCTCACGGATTATAGCACTAATGCATAATAGTGTCCATATCTAAATTAACCAAAGCCAAGATTACCTGTCCATTAGAAGGAGATTTGTTTTCCACTCAAACTCTTTACTGCCTCCCACACTTATATTTAGATGAAATCAAGAGGCTATTCACACGCCCTCAAAGGTAAAGCTGGTGCATGCACATTGTGAAGACCCTCCAAACACATATTGTCAATAGTTTTTATTACATTCTTGGTGCTTTGCATTGTGGCTATAAACAAGGATCATTTTTTGACAAAACGGATTTGATATAAGGCTCCTTTTATTATTGAACTATTTCGCTCCTCGGGGAGGTAGTGCCAAAAAATCTGAAACAGTGGACTAAATGAGGGACACAACATATAATGAATGCATGCCCTTACACATTCTGTACTTGTAGGTGTGCTAATTGAATTATTCATTATTGGAACTTGTTTAGTGTTTTGTAAAAATTAAAAAATTAATGATGACCACTAAGACTAGAAAATGAGATGTCAAATAAGGGGTACTTCTGAGAAGAAAAATAACTTGCTATTACTTCATGAGGAGCTGTACAAATAGGTAAAAAAAATCACTAAAACAAAGAATAAGAAAAGCACACCTAAAGATACTATCCATCCTTAGCAAAGCAGCAGTGCATCGTGCCACCCAGAAGAAACTCTCAGAATTCATCACACTTCCAACATGTCCCACAAATCCAAAGTTGAAAAAACTCCAAGAAGAACTAAACAAAAAAGATACCTCCTTATGGGTTCAGTGGAAGTAAGTTCACAACCTAACAGAAAGTAAAAGCACATAGGAAAAGTAGTAGTATGTTGAGCACTAGTAACCAATGAATAAGGAAATTGACACAGCGTGGATTTGGGAGTTCAAATGCATTCAACCTTTATACTGTAAAAGTAATAACAATCAAGCACGAAGTAAAAGAAAACTTTTCATAGAAATATGGAAAAACACTACTAAATTATAAAGACTAACCCTTTGCACAAACAATGGCATGGCAGAGACTGGAATGACATGTGGTGTCCAGACAAAATGGCTTGAACAGCCACTAGATGGGAAAAGACTCTATGGAAAGGGAGTCTTCAAATGCCTGAAGCATATCCACCAGGATTGAATAAACAGTCAGCTTCGTGCAGTCTGCGATTCAAGGTCAATGGGTGGAGTAAGAATGATAGCAGGCTTACCACAATTACCCTCTTTGTAATGGATTTTTTAACATTTTTTTTTTTCTCTAGGACTTCACTATACCTGTAGTGTGGGGAAAATGTATTACTTTCAATCTACCAGCACACAAACTCTCTATAGCAGGGGTGGGCAAAGTCAGTCCTGGAGGGCCGCAGTGGTTGCAGGTTTTTGATCCAACCCAGTTGCTTAATTAGAAAACAATCCCTGCCGATAATTCAATTTCATAGCTTGCTAGTGCTTTAACTCTGCCATGTAATTCTCACTCCTTCACTTTTTTTCTCTTCACTTTCCTTCAAAGTATTTAATTACACACTGGTGTAAATGGTAACAAGTTAAATGGAGAAATGCTGCTTTCCTTTTGTCATTTGCATCTTATTGCTAATAAGGAGCAATGAAAAACTCTCTGAATACAGCTGTTTAAGACTAAAATAAGCAATAAGGGTTCAAAATCTTAACGAGTGAGACAACTAAAGTGAAGCGGAAGTGTTACTTGAGCAATAAGTGCTTCTTATTAGGGCATTGGGTTGGAACAAAAACCTGCAGCCACTGCGGCCCTCCAGGATCGACTTTGCCCACTCTGCTCTATCTTCTTATATAATATGCTACTGTGGCTGTCCATTTGTCTGTCCAGGATTTTAAATCACCTGTAGCTCACAAACTGTTTGACCTATTGACCTGAACTTTGGTACACATATACTACGTGACCTCTACTATCCACATTCGGGGTGATGATATTTATTCCTCTTTTTATTTTTGTTTTATTTTATTGAATAATCAACTCTTGGCATGCGCCGCAGGGCCACCGTTCTCATTTCCTACCACCTTTGCCTTCACTTCCCCTAACTCTTCATATCTTAAATCACTCTTGAGGCAGATTGAAGACTTAGGTACCAGCTTAAGTGAAAAATTAAGAAAAATGTACTAATTGCAACACAAAAACTGACTTAATCAGTTTTAACATGAAAAGATGCTGACAGAAGAAAAGAAGCAGGCCACTAGAGTGGAGAAAAGAAGAGCTGCTCAGGGAGCAGCAAGCGCATTAACCTCTGAGCAAACGAATGCTAAATGTACAGAGAAAGATTATGAAAACTATGAATGCTCAAGTCAAGTGGATTCACTGTATGTTATCATGTAGTACGCCATTACTGGTAGCCATATAATAAGAAAAAGACGATGTGACTACATGGTTTGATGAAACAAGTACTGCTCAAGAAGATCCTGTGGCCACTCCCAAAGTCCAAAGTGATGCATTTCAATTTTTAAAAAAATTCTTATTGTACTGCTTGGATGCTGTGTTTGTCATTTTTAATTGTCCAGCGTGGTGTTTCATATTTATCCACCAGAGCATTTTTAGATCATTTTTTTTTATTTGATTTCGAAAATGAGGAAGAGGATAGCAAAGCTAAATATTTTCATATATAAATATGTACTCTTCTTACCAGTGCCTACCCCAAGCTACCCTGGAGCTATGCAGAAGAAAATAGTAGAAATAAATTAATAAAATACACAGGTCACTGAAAAAGCCCAGGGGACCACGCATGCAGCTGAGTGAGAAATTTAAAAATTAAGTTGGATCATGGGATCTCTGTCATCCATGATTTCATTACTGAATTAATGTCTTCCTGCTTGCTGATGGTTTGAGCCGATGCAACATCGATCTGTGCATTGCTCTAACAGAACAAGGTTATAAAAAGTGGACCACCAGAGAGAGAAAGTAACAAGGTCAAGGCTCTTCCATCTGAAAGCTATAAGAACTTTGGCTGTTATTGTAGCTGTTGAAATAATGCACTGCTCATGAAAAGCGTGAATGGAAGAGAGTAAAGAAATCTAAGAGGAGTAGAATGATAGGAGAGCAAGGAATAGAGACAGGTGAAATGGAAGAAAGATCAAGAGCAATTAAGGCCCAATGAACAGCAATAGTGGCACATTCCCAGAATGTATGGAGAAAAATGCCAGGTGCATTAAGGGAACACTGGTGACCTACTGAGTCAGGACTTAAATCCTTCAGGAAATACTTTCTTGGATAGTGATATTCTCTATGCATAACATTATATTGGTTGTATTAATGATTAGAATTTCCAGATCAATTTTTTTTTGTTATGTTTAGGCTAACCCCAAGACAGTCAGTCGGCTTTCAGACTAAGCAGGTCCTTTAAAATGCAGAGCTGGTTTAAAGGTTTAAAAATCTTCCCAAAAAATATCAAAAACAACTTACAAGACAGAGAAACTGTCAGAAGCTGGTTTGTTGATACAAGTTATACAAAGACTCTTCAAAAGCAGAAGGTTTATTGAGTACAATTTAGTAAAAATAAAGCAAAAAGGAACAAACAAGGACTTGTATAATAGGTAATCTGAGATGTACAAGAACAAAAATCACTATGTTAAGGCAGAATCTATGAAAATAACAAAAAAAGCAATAATTCAAAGGAAATAGTAATGCTGAATGCTCCAGTGCTGAGTTTCTTCTAACTGACTTATAAAGCTAGAAGGAGGACTCGGCAGTAGTGCTATCAGAGTGATCCCAACTCTTTGGGGACTCCACTCACAGAATTCAAAGAACATAAAAACATACTGTATGAAAACCAACCACAGTACCTGTTGAAGTCAGGTAATAAAGTAATTAAAAAAATATTTGCTATCTCTTGCCCTATGTGTACCTTCAGTGCCTTTCATATGTGTTTGCACGTGTGAATGTCTTTTTCCCACTGCCTCATTGCTTTAGCACATTCCCATAAAACCTCCTTCTCTTACTCTGTCATTATTTTTGAGCCACATTTCTCAGTTCCTGTCTTTCCATCTTTGAAGGCGACTCTCTGTGTGCTCGCCTATGCCTTTATTAATGTTTTTTCATTGATGCCCCCTCGTTTTAGTGAGTTACTGTAAAGCCTGGTTCTCAGTCTCTGACCTTTTGATACTTGCTTTCTTATAAGGAGACTCTCAGCATGCCTACTATGCCTTTACTCCTCCTTGTGCATCTCACACTCACACTTTCTCTTTCGTCATGTCACCAAAGCCAAACTGACCAATCAGATTGCTCAGAGGGACTGGTCACACAGACCTTCATGTTTTATTACAGAGTAGCCGTAAAATTTAAAAAAATAAATAAAATGGAAACTACACATAAACCAAGGCTGACACATAAGAGTAAGAGGCCAATGCAATTCCTCCATGCCATTAGGAGGCAGCACAGCCTCCCTGAATGGGACAGCAGGGATGGTTTTGGACTTTTAAGAGGACAGGTAACCCAGAAGCTAATTTTATTTAGAATTCAGGTTGTTCTAGAGGCAAAAGTGGTTCTACCCATTACATGCACCTAATATGTCCTCACAGGTGGCACAGTGGTAGTGCTGCTGCTTTGCAGTAAGGAGACTGTGGAGGATTTTGGGTTCACATCCCGGTTCCTCCCTGTGTGGATAGCGCTTTGAGTACTGAGAAAAGCGCTATATATAAATGTAATGAATTATTATTATTATTATAATAGCCATTGAGTTTATATTTTTGAAGTCTATTATTCTGGGTATGGAGAAACACCCGGCATTCTATCCAATTATTATCATTATTATTATTCTGTGGTGGGCTGGCATCCTGCCCGGGGTTTGTTTCCTGCCTTGTGCCCTGTGTTGGCTGGGATTGGCTCCAGCAGACCCCCGTGACCCTGTAGTTAGGATATAGCGGGTTGGATAATGGATGGGTGGATTATTATTATTATTATAATTAATCTTTAACTGTTTCTGCAACCTGTTTATTCCTGCATAAAAACATGACGGACTGGTGAAAACTAAGCACAAACCAAACCTCAATGACATGCCAGTCTAATGTAAGGCATGCTCATACACACATCCAACAACCATTCACTTCTACATTTACACATAATTATATAACTTTTGGATATTAAATGTAACCTGGTATCATGCAAAAACCCACACAGAAACATATAAAAGCTGTCACCTCCACACAGACAATGGCAAAGCTGGAAATCAAACCTTGTTCTTTTGAGTTGTGTTGCAGCGTGCTAAGCAAAGAAAATATTATTTTTTCAAGTGATTGTACAAGTAAATTTATGTAAAAACATAATTTATCTTCGTATATCATTTTCTTGTTTCAAATTATTTAATATTTTAATCTCATTACATTTTTTGCAACCCATAAATGAAGTATGGTATGTCTGTTGTGATAACATTTATGCATGAGACTATTTTCTCTTCTTTACATGATTAGCTCTGAAAGAAACAGTAATCAGGCTATTCACAGGATAGGTAAAATCCCCGACATGGTACACTTTTAATAGCCTAAAGTTATCTTTTTTTTCTAAGATCACAGTAAAAATATCAAACAGAGAGACCCACCTGTCAAAGAGTAAATCAGCAATTAAAACATTTTACATCAAAATCTCTGGGAATATATAAATCACAATGGGACACCAAGCAAGCTCCGACTAGTTGTCAAAAAATACCCATCTGTTTTTTTGAACCTGTCAGTCAGAATAAGGCAGTGACAAAAAGTAAGGGAAGGGAAAACCTGCATACAGGAGAGCTGCATGAGTCTAATGCTGTCCACTGCAAAAACTGGACATAAGTTACAAGACATATATTTGCAGCACTTCAGTTACGGGGATACAGATTATTATTTTTAAAAGTGTAATTATCTTAGTAAAATGCATTGATTGTCTAGAGAAACACAAAAAATCATGTAACGGTTTGCTGATATTAATAAAAAGACTTACATTTCAGCTATCACACAAAATACAGATGAAGTGTGAATCCACATATGTAATTATGCAGTTACTTTTATGCAATTAAAAAAATTTGCAATTCAGTAAAAGTAACAAAACTCATTTGTACACTTTGCTGATATTTTTACAGCATGCTAAGTAACTAACACATTCTGTATCTAACTGAACTGTCGTGGATGGGTGTCTGCCCTGTGACCAAGGTTAACAATTTCCTGTGAGCAGTAGTATGTGGCGTTAATTTGGCCTGATGTGAGTAAGTGTGTGTGTGCGTGTGTGTGTGTGTGTGTGTGTGTGTTTGACTGTACTGGTCATTAGAACATTAGAACATTCTAGACAAGAACAGGCCATTCAGCTCAACAAAACTCGCCAGTCCTATCCACTTATTTCTTCCAAAAAAACATCAAGTCGAGTTTTGAAAGTCCCCAACGTCTTACTGTCTACCACACTACTTGGTAGCTTATTCCAAGTATCTATCGTTCATTGTGTAAAGAAAAACTTCCTAATGTTTGTGCGAAATTTACCCTTAACAAGTTTCCAACTGTGTCCCCGTGTTCTTGATGAACTCATTTTAAAATAACACTCTTGATCCACTGTACTAATTCCCTTCATAATTTTAAACACTTCAATCATGTCACCTCTTAATCTTCTTTTGCTTAAAGTGGTGTCTCACTAAGGGCTGGCTCCTGCCTTGTACCCAGTGCTCTCTGTTAATATATCCTTTGACCTCTAAGGACCCTCCAGCAACAGCTTTTGGATCTCAATGAAACTGCCTTTGGTCACATAACACTGTCAGGAAAAGTGTCATCACTGTTTAGATCTTCCCACAAAAGAAGGATCTTATCGGTTTTGTTTGGAGTAAACTTCTCAGTGGGAAAAGGGAGAGGGTATTCAGAGCTAGACTACACCTTTAACAAAGGATTGTATTTAATCACCAAATCAAGAGGGCTAGATGATACTCAAAGTCAGGACAAAATAAAGCAAAAGAAACTCACCACACTCCTGTGATGTCAGATGCATGTACGTAAGCCATTGACATCTAAAGTCACCGCAGCATGCTTCAGAACAAATAACTAAAGAAACAGTAAAAAAAAATCAAATAAACAAGAAAAGAAGAGGGGGAAAAACAAAGCAAGTAAACATTTTTTTAATGAATTGTGACAAATGATATCAGGATAAAGTTTTAGGTTGTGCTTAAAGTTTCATTTTCCCTGTCAAATTTTAAAGAGAAATATTTTAACAGGGGTGGCACGGTGGAGCAGTGGGTAGCGCTGCTGCCTCACAGTTGGGAGACCTGGGGACCTGGTTTCGCTTCCCGGGTCCTCCCTGCGTGGAGTTTGCATGTTCTCCCCGTGTCTGCGTGGGTTTCCTTCGGGCGCTTCGGTTTCCTCCCACAGTCCAAAGACATGCAGGTTAGGTGGATTGGCGATTCTAAATTGGCCTTAGTGTGTGCTTGGTGTGTGGGTGTGTTTGTGTGTGTCCTGCGGTGGGTTGGCACCCTGCCCGGGATTGGTTCCTGCCTTGTGCCCTGTGTTGGCTGGGATTGGCTCCAGCAGACCCCTGTGACCCTGTGTTCGGATTCAGCGGGTTGGAAAATGGATGGATGGATGGATATTTTAACAGGAAAAAAAAAACCCCACAAAAGTAGAAAGAAGCATTACTACAAGAGCCCTCTTATTGAAATGGACATTTAAAATTACTCATTGAGATAAATGAATAAATAGCATGTTGGTAAAAATAATACACTTCCTAATTCAACAGTTAATACAACAAAGTATTCAACAATATTACTCATTCACTAAAGCACCACTAACAATTAGTTGGTGATTGCATAATTTTGTCCAAATTAATTGTTTTCGGCATTAAAGGAATCCTCCACCTAAAAATGCTATTTTCCTTAAATGTTACTTGTAATGAATTATTATTATTATTATTATTATTATTATTATTATATTTATATAGCTCTTTAACCATGTGGTTTATAGTATTAGCCGAAAGAAATGTTTAATCTGCAGATTATAAAGAGATTCTCATACAGAGCAGATCTTGAAGTGGCCAGTAACCAATGCTAGATAACAGTAAACAAAATCAAAACATCCATGAAACAAATCCTACATTACACATGTTGCATAATCCATGTCAAGTCATGCAGTCATACCCTCAAAATGTATAAAAAGCATGCATTTTTTGCTAAAATACTGTTAAATTAATTCCACTGGTAAAGAAAGAAAGAAAGTAGCCCACAACTTGAAACTGAAGACAGGGCTCTTGGCCAGTATTGTTTTTCTTAGCCATCAGCAAAAACCACACAGGGTAACATTAAAAAAACTATCAATTTTTTGGGTGGATTATTTCTTTAAAGTGCAAAGTTTTGATTCTGGCCAGTTTTTGTATTTTTTGGCAGATTAGTGATGAAACTGCCCTCCTCCTCATTAGCTTGACATGAAGAAATAAGACAAAAATATTGAAGCTGGGTTTTAAAGAAAACATGATTTTAAGTAAATGGGCCCATGGGCCTAAGAAGACATTGGCAGCCAGTGTCTCAGCCACCGCCAAAACCATCCGACAGACATATTGAATAAAAGTGCATTATTCAAACAAATGCTGATGCTTCTTTGCATTTACAAGCCATCAAATAAAATCTAATAACTTATTTAGACTAGCTGAGTAGATAGCACATACGACATAATTAACCCAACAATAATTTGTATTGGGTTCAAATGCTGAGGCTCTGTTGGTTTAACTTTCATGGGGGTTACTCTGGCATCTTTGCATGGATGGATTCAGACTCTGGGCATCTGGAGTCGTAATCGAGCGACCAGTGGGTGGGAGAATTGAGACACAGACAAAATAGATGTTCAAAAACAGTGGTTCTACTTTTATTCCAGACGTGCCAAAAATATCTACAAAAGCAATGTCTTGCAATTATATACACAGTTCATTGCAAGAACATTTCCAAAGACAAGAAAATACGTGCAGGTGCTGTTTACAATAATTGCAGGTGAGAAAAACAATAAAGAGAAAAAGATGTTCTTCTTCAATAATACAATTCACAAAGGACAGACAGAAAAACAATCAAAAATTTAAAAAATCAGGCACAAAGCAATAACGAGAAAAAATACACACCCAAATCTACTGACTTCTTCCACTAAAAATAAATACCGTCAGAATTAAATCTACTTCTACTAATATAAACAAAAGAAAGCACAGTTACTTTACTGCTCCACTCACTCTGCAGCTCAGAACACTGTAGTAGCTGAAGACCAGGCAAAGGATGACCCCTGGTGGTTTATGCTATAGTTTTATATGGCCAGCCTTTCTAGTGGTCCAGTCCTCATGGACATCTACTGGGAGCTACCAGTCATGGATGATGTAGAGATGTCCACCATTCGTCAACCTCTAATCAGGTGTAAGTTCTCTAAATCTTCTTCTGCTACCTCCATGCGTGTGTGCGTTCCTTGCTCATTACATGTATGATAAGCCTGAAGGGAGAAATGTTTTTCCTAGATTTTACATATTTTAAAACTGGAATATATTCTCGTAAAACTTCTATCCAGAATCACACCTAAAACACAAGTGTTTGAAATGACAACTTTATTTGAGTAAAACACACAAAGAAGTGATAGTTTCAGGATGATAGTATCAAAAAAATAGATGGTACACATAAAGAGGTCTTGCTGCCCCACTCTTTTCTACATTTAAGCTCTCTCTGCTGCTGGGGCACACATCCTTCTTTCCAGTATCCCCTTCTTTCTAGACAAGTAACATTTTAGGATGGACCATTCAGGGAGAACTCTCACACAACTATTTGAACACCAGATCAGAGTGCTTGTTGGGTGTCTCCTTTACTCAAATAGCTACCAAAACAGTAAGTAAATCAAAATAAACCAATCACAAATGTCAAATGATTAGTTTTGATTTGTTTCTATATAAAGTAAACCTGTTTAGTCCTGATTAAGTCATGGCAGTCTAAAACTCTCTTACAGTCACAAAAATACATTTACACCTTGTAATGGAATCACAGACAACATGTTAGAAGGTGTTGGGGTCCCAGTTGGGAAAGCCCTGCTTAATTGCTGTAGTCAATAGTAAAAAAATACAAGATTGAAACACAAATCAATGGGTTGCAGAGATGTTGGGGTGGTATTCTCTATTCAAAATATTATGCTTCTTCATCACAACATGCTCAAAAGCTCACTGGTTTTAGATTAACAACAACGTCTTGTTGCATATTTTCTTGACTAGGGCTACTGACAGGAGAAGTGTTTGAAGTGATGTCAATGATCTTCATGCAGGATCTTCTCCATTCTAAGGTTTTATGCATATTAGTGACTGTGCAGGGGTCCCCAGCTCCGGTCCTGAGGGGTCGCAGTAGCTGCAGGTTTTCATTCTAAGCTTTTTCTTAATTACCGTATATATAGTCATATGAAAAAGTCTGGGAACCCCTCTTAATTCTTTGGATTTTTGTTTTGAGCTTTCAAAATAGGAACTTCCTTTTAGTATATGACATGCCTTATGGAAACAGTAGTATTTCAGCAGTGACATTAAATTTATTGGATTAACAGAAAATATGCATCATAGCAAAATTAGACAGGTGCATAAATTTGGGCACCCCAACAGAGATACAGTCATGGCCAAAATTATCGGCACCCCTGGAATTTGCCCAGAAAGTGCACAATTTCTCCCAGAAAATTGTTTTAATTACAAATGTTTCTGTATATACATGTTTATTTCCTTTATGTGCATTGGAACAGCACAAAAAAAACAGAGAAAAAATGGGCCGGACAATATTATTGGCACCCTTTCAAAATTGTGGGTAAATCGTTTTATTTCAAGCATATGATGCTCGTTTGAACTCACCTGTGGCAAGAAACAGGTGCTGGCAATATAGCAATCACACCTGAAGCCAGTTAAAATGGAGAAAAGTTGACTCAACCTTTCTGTTGTGTCTCTGAGTGTGCCACACTAAGCATGGAGAACACAAAGAAGAGCAGAGAATTGTCTGAGGACTTGAGAACAAAAATTGTGGAAAAATATCAACAATCTCAAGGCTACAAGTCCATCTCCAGAGATCTTCATGTTCATTTGTCCACTGAGAAGTTCACAACACATGGCACTGTAGCTAATCTCCCTGGACGGGGACGGAAGAGAAAAATTGATAAAAGACTGCAATGAAGGATAGTCCAAATGGTGGATAAACAACCCCAATCAACTTCAAAACATATTCAAGCTGTTCTGCAGACTCAGGGCGCAACAGTGTCAGCTCGAACTATCCGTCGACATCTGAACGAAATGAAACGCTATGGCAGGAGAGCCAGGAGGACCCCACTGCTGACACAGAAACATAAAAAAGCCAGATTGGAGTTTGCCAAAATGTACTTGAGGAAGCCAAAATCCTTCTGGGCGAACGTCTTGTGGACAGATGAGGCCAAGGTAGAGATTTTTGCATCATTCTACGGTTTACAGAAAACGGAGTGAGGCCTACGAAGAAAAGAACACAGTACCTACAGTCAAACATGGTGGAAGTTCTAAGATGTTTTGGGGATGTTTTGCTGCCTCTGGCTCTGGATGCCTTGACTGTGTGCAAGGCATCATGAAATCTGAAGACTACCAAAAAATGTTGGGCCCAGTGTCAGAAAGCTGGGTTTGCGTCAGATGTCATGGGTGTTCCAGCAGGACAATGACCCCAAACATACCTCTAAAAGCACCCAGGTTGAAGACAAAGTGCTGGAGAGTTCCGAAGTGGCCAGCAATGAGTCCGGATCTAAATCCGATTGAACACTTATGGAGAGATCTCAAAATTGCTGTTGGGAGAAGGCTCCCTTCAAATCTGAGAGACCTTGAGCAGTTTGCAAAAGAAGAGTGGTCGGAAATTCCAGTTGAGAGGTGTAACAAGCTTGTTGATGGTTATAAGAAGTGCTTGATTTCAGTTTTTTCCAAAGCGCGTGCCAATAATTTCGGCCATGACTGTATTACATCAATACTTAGTTGAGCCTCCTTTTGCAAATATAACAGCCTCTAGACACCTCCTATAGCCTTTGATGAGTGTCTGCATTCTGGATGGAAGTATTTTTGACCATTCTACCATACACAATCTCTCCAGTTCAGTTAAATGTGATGGCTGCCGAGCATGGACAGCCTGTTTCAAATCATCCCTTAGATTTTCGATGATATTCAAGTCAGGGGACTCTGACGGCCATTCCAGAACATTGTACTTCTCCCTCTGCATGAATGCCTTTGTAGATTTCGAACTGTGTTTTGGGTCATTGTCTTGTTAGACTATCCAACCCCTGCGTAACTTCAACTTTGTGACTGATGCTTGAACATTATCCTGAAGAATTTGTTGAAATTGGGTTGAATTCATCTGACCCTCGACTTTAATAAGGGCTCCAGTCCCTGAACTAGCCACACAGCCCCACAGCATGATGGAACCTCCACCAAATTTGACAGTAGGTAGCAGGTGTTTTTTTTGGAATGCGATGTTCTTCTTCCAACATGCAAAGCGCTTTTTGTTATGACCAAATAACAAAAAATGTTCCAAAATAAATCTGGCTTGTCTAAATGAGCATTTGCATACAACAAGCTACTGTTTGTGGTGTGAGTGCAGAAAGGGCTTCTTTCTCATCACCCTGCCATACAGATGTTCTTTGTGCAAATTGCACTGAATTGTAATACGATGTACAGATACATCATCTGCAGCAAGATGTTCTTTCAGGTCTTTGGAGGTGATCTGTGGGTTGTCTGTAACTATTCTCACAATCCTGCGCATATGCTGCTCCTGTATTTTTCTTGGCCTGCCAGACCTGGGTTTAACAGCAACTGTGCCTGTGGCCTTCCATTTCCTGATTATGTTCCTTTAAAGTTGAAACCTCTGAGATAGCTTTTTGTAGCCTTCCCTCTAAACCATGATACTGAACAATCTTTGTTTTCAGATCTTTTGAGAGTTGCTTTGAGGATCCCATGCTGTCACTCTTCAACGGAGAGTCAAAGGGAAGCACCACTTGCAATTGACCACCTTAAATACCATTTCTCATGATTGGCCACACCTCTCTATGAAGTGCAAGGCTTAACAAGCTAATCCAACCAATTTGGTGTTGCAAGTAATCAGTATTGAGCAGTTACATGCATTCAAATCAGCAAAATTACAAGGGTACCCAAATTTTTGCACAGCCAGTTTTATTTTTTGATTTAATTTCATACAACTAAATTCTGCTTCACTAAAAATCTTTGTTCGGAAGACACCCCAGTACTCCGATGTTCCTAGGAAATGAAAGACATACCACTGTTATTTTTTTTGTTGAAGTAGAGTAAATTATTATGCAGGCTGAGAGGTGTTCCCAAACTTTTTCATATGACTGTACTTGTGGATAAGTCGGGGCTTTATTTTACTATATAATTTCTGGTATGTTATAATGTCGGTCGTATAAGTCAGATGCGGAAAACTCATGCTATTGGTCCAAGAGATTATGATATGCACCCCCTGAGAGAGTAAACACGGAGTACATTTTTTTTCCCTATGTATTCTGCCTACATGACCACACGGTAATACCCGAAGTATTCCGAAGCAACGTTTGCACTGATTTGTGTTTTTGTATCTCACACCCTCATACACCTTTATCGTAAGAGGATCCCTTATCTGCGATGGATTGTTCGATCACAAGAAAATAAGAAGCTGGTTTTAAATTAAATGTCGTCAAAGTAGCGAAAGAAATTTTTCACTGTGCTGCTGCAACAAAATTCGATGCATCTTGGAGGAGGCAAGAAGATGTAAAAAAAATAAATTGTCACATTTTTGAATGGCCGTATAAGTCAGGGTCTGATTTTTATGAACGATTTTTCAGGTTTCAAGACCCGACTTATACATGAATACTGTATATACTGTAGTCATCTGTTTTTGCTCTTAATTAATGGAATTGATTTTATTAGACTTGCTCTTGAAGACTCAGACCCCTTACTTGTTTGTTTTTTCTTAGTTAGCAGCCAAACAATAATGAGATACAAAACATGACTAGCAAACTATGTCGATCATATAATATCTGAAAATAAAGAAAGGTGAAGGTCTCAGGAATGGCAATCTACTCAGGTCCCTTAATACATTTTAACAGTGCTCTTAGGAAAGAGAAAACCAACAATTTCAGAAATGTCTGCTATTGCACAATAATAGCAGCAACAAGCCATTAAAGAACAACTTTGATTACCAACAAGACTTGGCACCTAATTAAGCAACTGGTTGGAGTGAAAATGGTTGGAGTTTGAGGCCCTGACTTAGTTTGTCTTCTGTTGGCTCACTCACTTCACATTTCATTTCTGTTTGGATGCCATTTAAGGAAAGAAATGAAACAATTCAGAGGAATGATGAAGAAATTCAGGGGAACAAATCTTAAAAAAACAAGTCAATTAAAATTAATTTAAAAGAAGTTAATTAGCAGCAAAAAAGGTGCACTAATTAAGAAAAGGGTTAGAATGAAAACTTGCAGCTAATGGGACTCTCCAGGACCAGAGTTGGGGACCCCTGCTGTACAACAACCCCTTTTTTTTTCTCTGTGTTCTTTTAAACGCCGTATGATGCTCAATTGACCCTGTGTTTTTGACCACATCTAAATGTGTTGCACATAGAATAGCAACTTTCACTTAAGGATCCATCACAAATGTCACCTCCAAGAATTAACAATATTGAATGAAAAACAAACTAATGATGCACGGGGTGAAATGGATACAAGCAAACAGAACACTGCTCAACAATTAGAATTTGTCTGAAAACAAACATGATGTAAGGCTTCACAATGAAAGTTTATACCTTCAGATGATACCTTTCCTGCTGCTCTTTATGTGCTCTTTTGGTTGTCACGTTCCTATCACGTCAGTGTTGTAGATGTTGAGTTCTAGCCACAATAGCTTTTGCCATTTGCATCTTGTTTATTTTCAGCATGCATTTATGCATCGTATTTCTGTTGATGTTACCACTTTTAAGGACTCATTTTGCGGCAGGCAAGTTATTACCTGTTCTAATCTTTTTGAATCACTTGACAACGCCTTTGTGATGTTTGTCTTGCACTTTGGAAAGTCCTTTTTTTTCCCCCAGTCTCTGTTTTGTTTGTTTTGATCCCTGCGATTGATAATTTTAGTTTAATCTTTAGTGTATTATTTTCCTCCAGTAGTAGTCATTTCCTACCCTTATTTTTGGTGAATTGTCTAGTTCATTAGATTAGGTTCTCCTCAGCTTCACAGATATTCTGAGAAAAAGGAGAACCTTTCTGGGTACTTTGTAGGACTTTAAAGGAAATTCAGTAGCTTCGCCTTGTCCTAAGCTTAGCATCAGGGCTAGTAGGGTATTGATCACATGAGGGCTTCTTCCTGTCATATAAGTTTTTGGATCTTTTTACCACCACTTTTGCTGATTTTTGGTTCATTGTCACCCTGCCAGACTGTTCTTCAGAGGAACCGTACCCAATACTTTATTTTACGTATAAAGATTTACTTTTAATTGCATTACATTTAATTCTTCACATATCCTTTCCAAATCTGAAATTTGGAAAGTCCAGTTTTTAAAGGCTGCAGAGTTAATAAGCCATTGGGATGGACAGTACTAGAAACAGGAACATAAGAGTCTAACTGACCATACAGTTCCTCCATTGATGTTCCATAATATGTATTGAAGTTCTTTATTGGCACTAAATTTGGCATTGAGAGGGTATGTGCTATAGATACTGCCATGCTTTTGTTTAATTTTCTATCATTTTGTTATTTATTTATTTATTTTTTGGAAAACTTTTTGCAAAAAAAGTTGCAAGGCAAGAAACACCTTGATTGCTTCTGGTTTCCCTATGTCACTGAATTCTTAAAGCAACAACATGGTTTCCATTCTCCCAAGTTTGGACAGTGATCTTTTTCTGTTGTTCATGAGACAATCTTACCTTTAGCCAGCTCTCCATGAGTACTATCTGCTGCTGACTTTTAAAAATTATGTATACTTGACATGGATATGCAAATAGAATTTTACCATATTATGTACTTGTGACAATGACACGACTTCTATCACTATTAAATCTTTTAGGATGCCTGCCACCTAGAAGCCTTAGGCATATTTTACTGTTTTCTTTCAGGGCGATATACTTTAACTTTTTGTTCTGGATCCTGCAACCAAATTACTAACTTCCAAGACAGTTCCTAATATGATTGTATGTTTGTTTTTCAATATTTTTCATTTTTTGTATATTTTGTAATTCTCTCCTGCTTTCCTTTTTATTGTGTGTTTACATACATGTTTGCAATTGCATGGATTAATTATATGTCTGTAATTTTGGCCCAGTCACTTTTTCCTCTAACTTTTAATTAGGTCTTTCAGTTATAACTTGAGGAGGTCTATTTAACTTCCTTGGCGTTAACCCAGAGTGGGACTTGGGCTTGGAATTCTATACAATTACAGTTAAACCTGAGTCAGGCTCAGGGTGATGTGTAGTGATACACTTTATAGTGTTTAGCTCAAATAACTCTCAGGACAGCATTGCACTGAATTAAATGAATGAAATAACATCATGCTGTAAACAATCACAAATATTTCTATGCTTTCTGACACTTTTATGTAACTCATCAAGCAAACTCCTTGCAGACGGTGGCTTTTCAGAAATTGATCCCAGCAGCGGTGACATGGTATTGACAGTTGGTCAACTGTTATTTGATTTTAATTTAGGTAAGTAATGCAAGTACAAAAATTATTTGTGTAGATAAAACTTTATTATGGGAATTCAACTTCACCTGAATGCACACTGAACTGCATTGTGTTGTCTCTCAGTCCTCAACACTCTTCCCTGTGAAACTTCAAAATGATATTGGAATTCTAATGTAAGAATCCTAAAGCAGATATGCATACAGTATAAGGCATACACACATTAGATTCCTCAGTCAACTAAGCTGGCTGCTATAACCCTCAGAAGTGTAAACAACAATACCCAGCATGCTATGCAACTTCAAACACTGCAGCAGCTTGAAGCATTTCCACCATAGTAACTGAAACCTCTGCTCATGTAAGGAAATCCCCAGCCTGCTCCCACAAAAATCAGAGAAGACAGATCAAGCCATTTATATAGCTTATATTACTTTTGAATTGCATTTTATGAGGAGCAAATTTAATATGTGGAGGCTTCCCAAGAATGTGAACATTATGTTAAAACAGATCACAGACATATATACCGCTTTTTTAGATTTTGTTACTTGAAACTTTTTTTTTCAGTTTCTTGAAACTTTTTGAAATAAATGACATAAATTAAGTCTGATTAGCCTGATAATGGTTTTGCTATTCATGAAAATTTCCGGGTTCATATCACAGCTCAAGTACTTCCTTTGTGAACTTTGCATATTCCTCCCATGTTTGCATTTATTTTCCTCCAACACTTAATCATATGCCTATTAGGTGGATTGGTGACCCTAAATTGGCTCAAGTTTGAGTGAATATGGCTATGAAGATGAGTGGACCCCACAGTAGAATGGTGTGCTGTCCAGGTTTGGTTACAGTCTAATGCTTGATGCTGCAAAACAGACGCCAGTGACTATTAAAGGAAGGGGGACGTTAGAAAATCTAAGAATGAATGGAAAGGTAAGAGGTTCTTGTATTTGTTTAGTTCTTGAACATAATAGCCCCATCATATGCAGCTCCTTTTGATGATATACTGCATGAAGGGTACTATAGTGTGTACAATACGGACTGATTGAACTTTATCATCTTTATTCTACTCATAAGGACATTCAACCCATCCAATTTATAGGAGGTCTTTACTTTAACTTATTGGTAAATTCCATGGCTGTTTGCTTTACAAAAAATATTAAGACATGGCAAATAACAATGTAGCTTCACATTGCTTTGTTGTTCATCTGTGTGGATCTCTCATGTTGTGTACTCGCCAGTTTCCTCTGTTGGCCCACTTAAATGTCTTTCAGACAGGTTACCCTTTCTGTATTCAGCCTGTTCAGCAGTGTATCAGAGTGATTTGTGTTTTAGGAAATTATTTAAATTATAATTTACATCATAATAATAATGTCAAACAGTATGATTCCACTGGTTTGGAACTGGTGATTATTGCAGCTTTACGTTGGCATTGGAAAAGGGATGAGGAAAATACTTACAGTCCAACCCAGAAAAGTGCCCCAGAGACTCAAAAGGAATTTGTTGGGCTTTTCTGAGGAGTTGTGAGAGAGCAAGAGATGGGATTTGGGGCCTGAAATGCCAGTTTTAGCATCAATACAAAAATGTAGATGAAGTGACAACTAACTCTGCAGCAACCCCACTACAGAAATGCTGCTCTATCTGCTCAGGCTTGATGGCCGGGGTTTGTGGCTGCCAGCAGTGCTACAGGAAGGATCAGCATGGATAGGCTCATGCAGCTGGGGAACGTGTGGTGTTTGCCAGTGACCCCAGGAGAGCTGTGTGAGGCAGAGCTGGAAGGAAGACTGTACAGGCAAATGGCAAGGAGACAGAGTTTTGAAATGGAGATCTAGGAATGCCGTAAGAGTTAGTTCAGGAAACAAGTTACGAAAGAGACTGGTACTGCAGGCTCATACAAGGAGACTCATCTGCCCAAATATAATGGACAGTTCACTGCACAGAAGTGAAGTATTGAGCACTGCAATGGTAATGTGGTGTAGCAGAGGTGTTTAATATCCATGATGCGCCACCTGACAACTATGTGTTCAAAAATCCTGCTGTTTTTAAGAGTTTGTGTGCTGTTTCAAGGAAATTGTCACTGGGGATAGCTGACTTAGTAGGGAAGGCCATGTGACAACATTGACAAGTTGCATCAGTTGGAGCATGACATCAGCAATGAGTCACCAACAAAATGAGCTGACATTTCATCTTTCAAATGAGCATCTTCAGTGCTAGGTGCAGGTGAGCCTAAAAATGGCAAGCTTGCCACATTCACAAGATTTCCAAATAGTGCAGGGAAATGTGAGCCATCGTTGTAAGGTCATCAAGGCAAGCTACCTAAAAGAGCAATGTTAAGAGCAAGAGTCCCCTGGGTCGGAGCGGGATAGCACTGCAGAATGCTGCAGTGCTTTTTGTGACATGAAAGGCTATCCTGATGCATGGATTTATTTCAACCCTGCACTGTTGACTCAACGCAAGAGGGATCCATCAATTCCTCCTCTTTTATGCTAAATTCTGACCTTACCATCTGTATGTCACAGCAGAAATATTCAACATATCAGACAATGTCCCAAGAGCCAGCTTTTGACCGAGGTGGTCAAAAAACTCCTTGGTGGCAGGGCCCCGGGAGTGGATGAGATACGCCCAGAGTTCCTCAAGGCTCTGGATGTTGTAGGGCTGTCTTGGTTGACACGTCTCTACAACATCGCATGGACATCAGGGACAGTGCCTCTGGATTGGCAGACCGGGGTGGTGGTCCCCCTCTTTAAGAAGGGGGACCGGAGGGTGTGTTCCATCTACAGAGGGATCACACTCCTCAGCTTCCCTGGAAAAGTCTATTCGGGGGTTCTGGAGAGGAGGGTCCATTGGATAGTCGAACCTCGGATTCAGGAGGAACAGTGTGGTTTTCGTCCTGGTCACGGAACAGTGGACCAGCTCTACACCCTTAGCAGAGTCCTGGAGGGTGCATGGGAGTTCGCCCAACCAGTCTACATGTGTTTTGTGGACTTGGAAAAGGCGTTCGACCGTGTCCCTTGGGGAATCCTGTGGGGGGTGCTCCGGGAGTATGGAGTACCGGACACCCTGATAAGGGCTGTTCGGTCCCTGTACAACCGGTGACAGAGCTTGGTCCGCATTGCCGGCAGTAAGTCGAACCCGTTTCCAGTGAGAGTTGGACTCCACCAGGGCTGCCCTTTGTCACCAATTCTGTTCATAACTTTTATGGACAGAATTTCTAGGCGCAGCCAGGGTGTTGAGGGGGTCCGGTTTGGTGGACTCAGGATTGGGTCACTGCTTTTTGCAGATGATGTTGTCCTGTTTGCTTCATCAGGCCGTGATCTTCAGCTCTCTCTGGATCAGTTCACAGCTGAGTGTGAAGCGGCTGGGATGGGAATCAGCACCTCCAAATCCGAGACCATGGTCCTCACCCGGAAAAGGGTGGAGTGCCCTCTCAGGGTTGGGAGCGAGATCCTGCCTCAAGTGGAGAGACTATGTCTCTCGGCTGGCCTGGGAACGCCTTGGGATTTCCCCGGAAGAGCTTGAAGAAGTGGCCGGGGAGAGGGAAGTCTGGGCATCTCTGCTCAAGCTGCTGCCCCCGCGACCTGACCTTGGATAAGCGGAAGAGGATGGATGGATGGATGGATATCAGACAATGTTCTTCCAATGTTCAGTTTTAGTGATTATGTGGCCACTGTCAGTTTATCCTCTTGTTCTTAGTTTAGTATAGTAAAGTCTAGGGAGGCCTTCTCCTGCTCTTGCCCATCTGCTTCAAGGAGTGATGTTATTTGTGTTCAGAGATGTCTTTCTGCAATTTTCTGTGAAAATCCCAGCAGCTTCTGATTGATGGAACCACCACATCTGGCACCAACAATAATAACACAGTCAAAGCTGCTTAGATCATATTTCTCACCCATTCTAATGTTGGAATGAACAGCAACTAAACCTTTTGACCATGTCTACATGCTCTATGTATTGATTTGCAGCAACGTCATTGTCTGTTTGGAGGAGCAGGCTAATTGTGAGCAGGTGTAACTAATAAAGAAGTCACTGAGTGGGTTTTAATTTTTACATCAAAATTAAAAGGTAGCATGTTGAGACAGTTGTCAGTACTGCTGCACAGCTCTAGAAATCTGACTTCAGATTCAGGCCTAATCAGTGTATGTGAGGTGTGCTTGTTTTCCACATTTCTAGGTGAAATTCTCTCAAGGTGTTTCAGTTAAGGTAGGTTAGGTTAGGTTAACTGCAAGTTAATATCCAAGCATATCAAATGATAGAATGAAGCTTAAAGAAAGCATTAACCTCTATTTTGTAATGCTGGTTATTTTTTAAAATGCCACAGAATTAATTAACTAACCATAAGAATGGTGACATTGATGTATCATCACAACTTCATAGTCCTTAACTTGATATTTTAGCATTGTGAGCTCAGAAAGTGGCAGTCAATGTGAGTCATAAATGAAATGCCTCAATTCTGAATCCATCATCTTACTGCTGCTTCAAAACATATGAGGGGCATCTTCAAATGTGGTTTCAATTCATATATACAGTATATATTGAAAATATGGCAAACATCCCACTGGAAGGCCTTGGAGTGCTGTATACATAGATAGACAGCATCAGGAATTTTACTCTATCTATCTATCTTCATCAAACCATGTTGGAATGGTCTCAAGTCCTGCAGAGTCACTCTGTACAACATCTGCAGGATTAAAGTGTATCTGACACAGTATGTAGCACAACCTCTGGTCCAGGCTTTGGTTTTGTAACATCTAGACTACTGCAGCTCTCAGTTGGCTGAGGTATCGTCATGTATCATCAAGCCACAGCAGATGATTCAAAATGGAGCAGCACGTCTGAGATTCAACCAGCCAACATTGGCCGATGTCACTCAAGAAGTGTTTGGCATGGGCAAAGGCACACACATGTACAGGGTGAGTCAAAATTATGTTAACACTAATGGTACTCCTATGTATATAGTTATATATAATTTTTGTGAACAATTTATTTGCCACATATGGTACGTGTGTTGAACATGATGGCAAACAGGTTTAGACATTCCTGTAAAGCATTTTGCACATATGAAGTATGTTTTGTGAATAAATTGTTTCCGCCATTCAAATGTTAACATAATTTTGGCTCACCCTGTACTATCTGTTAATCTTCTCATTACAGGAAATAGGTTATTATACATGTATGAATAATCCATCTTAAACAGCATGAGAACAATCCTAACATTTAACTTTCTACCATTACTGCTTCTTAGCCACTCAGGTCAGCTTGGTAATGATGTGTGGCGATTCTACCTCATGGCATTAGATCTCAATCCAAACTCTTTTCATGTGTAGTTCCAAACTGGTGGAAGAAGTTACTCCATTCAAACTTCTGAATCCCTCAGTGCATGTAGGAAGAATCTGAAGACTCTTGTTTGGTGAACTTCTGTCTAACTTATATTAACCGTTAGATTTTTGTACCCAAGGAATTGTTTCTAGCTTGTGTTTTGTCCTAAGCTCTTCACTTGTAATGATCAATTGTGTACTCTTGTCCTGTAACACTTGTTCCCAAACAGTCCCTCAGACTGATATTATTTAATTTTGCTGATCTCTTTTGTAAGTTGTTTTGGATAAAAGTATCTGCTAAGCAAAAAAACGTACAGTCGACCCTTGATATACGACCGGCCTGACATGCGAACAACTTGATTTACAACCAAAATTTTTGTTTTGATTTACGACCAACATCTTGCATTACGACCTGAATGCGGTCACGTGTATCCGCTTGCGTGATTGTAAACAAACTGCCGAGAGCGTTTGTAAGCGTCAGTCGGAGCCCAGATACATGTGTTTGTGGACGTAATTTCGGTCAGTGCAGTGATTTATACAATTTTTTTTGATAATTGCTAAGGAAGGAAGAGAAGGTAATGAAGGTAAAGAAAGCGATCACAATCAAAACGAAGAAGGAAATTGTGCGTAAATATGGGAGTGGTGTTCGTGTGACCGATCTCGCTAATATGTACAGCATGTCGAAATCTACCATCTTGACAATTTTACAAAGAAAAGATTTGTATAAGGAGGCTCCTTCCAAACAATAACCACCTTCCATTTCATTCTCCTCCGCCTCCCTTCCTGCAGCCCAAAGATATCAAATTAAATGGTGAGTACAGTATGAAATTGTTGTTTCTGGTAGGCTAGGCACTTTTTATAACTTTTTGGTTAGTACATTAGAAAACGTATTGGTGTTTTGGTAAATTATGCACATTATACAACACTTTTTTATTATGAAAAGGTTAAGTAAGTGTTGCTGTGGGAGGTTCGGAATGCATTATGGATATTTCCATTATTTCTTATGGGAAAAATAGTCTTGACTTACAACCAACTTGAGTTACAACCAGCCCTCACGAACGAACTGATTTCGTAAGTCAAGGGTCCACTGTAAATGTAAATAAATCTACCTACTGGTCTGTGATATAGTATCTTTCATGTCTACAGCCTCAGGGCACTGAACAAATCTATAATAATAAAAGGCAAAGCCCTCACTGACTGACTGACTGACTGACTCACTCATCACTAATTCTCCAACTTCCCGTGTAGGTGGAAGGCTGAAATTTGGCAGGCTCATTCCTTACAGCTTACTTACAAAAGTTAGGCAGGTTTCATTTCGAAATTCAAAGCGTAATGGTCATAACTGGAACATATTTTTTGTCCATACACTGTAATGGAGGAGGCGGAGTCACGTATCGCGTCATCACGCCTCCTACGTAATCACGTGAACTAAAAACAAGGAAGAGATTTACAGCACGAGTCGCACGTGGGAACGAAGGTAAATGACGTTAATTTTTCACTGTCTTTTAATACTGTGTAAGCATACATATTAATACATGTGCAATTAAACGTGTGCATTTACGGGGTGATTTCTCAGGCTTAAAAGCTCACCTTTTATCAAACGCGGGAACAAAGGTAACTGACGTTGTTCACTGTCTTTTAATACTGTGTAACCATACATATTAACACATGTCCAATTAAACATGTGCATTTACGGGGTGATTTCTCAGGCTTAAAAGCTCGCCTTTTACTAAAAAGGTAAATGCAAAACTATTTTCAATCAGTTTATTGAAACGCTCCCGTTAAGGATTGCAATAACATATTCGCGAGATAAAAGAACGAAGTAGGCGGAAATGGAGGAACAGCCACAAACAGCGAAGAGCAAAAAATTAATTAAACAATTGAGAACGGAGCGAGTTAAGCATACAAGCATGTTCATAAGGGAAACAAACCACGGTGTAAAACGTAAGTTTAAATTAAGTTTATAGAAACGCTCCCGCTGCGGATTGCAATAACATATTCGCGAGATAAAAGTTTATTGAGAAGACACGAGGTATAAACGAACCACACGCCGTGGCGCAACATTAGGGGCAACAGTTTCAACCATTCTATGATCTGCTTCTCGCAACTGAAAGACGGCACATGACGGATGTTAGCCGACTTGCTGACCGCAACGTTAGGGGCTTCAAGTATGGCGCTGACGCCACATCTCAGTGCCAACACTTTGCAGACTGTACTTAAAAGACACGCCCTCCTCACTGGACAGTTAAAAACACCAATCAAACTAACGATGACATCAAGTATTACCCAATCAAAAGTAGGAAAGGAGGCATCTTCATAAAATGCGTGTGGGATGATTTGCATGAGGCACTGCAGTAGTACTTAATGTAACTTTACTTCTTAAATGTTAATGTTTTACTGTTTAATAATTTATACGCTTCTTATATGTTGTTCAAATTCTTTTATCAAAATACCACTGACAGCGCAATGCACGATAACATGGAGTGAATACACCATACGCATCCGCCCACGGCTGCCCTGCTGTGCGCAGATAGGAGTTGATTCTACAATAACATAAAATAAAGATAAAAAGAGTAAAACAATCATCACCCATAAAGCGTGTGTGTGTGTATATATGTGTATATATATATATGTTGATATGTGGATGTGTATATGTATATATATATATATATATATATATATATATATATATATATATGTAGATATGTATATATATGTGTATATATATATGTATATATATGTTTATATGTGTGTGTGTGTATTTTATATATATAAAACACAGCAACATTCATAACAATGACAACACAATTACATTCACAATCATGTTACGTTATTTTTAAAATGTTTCCTTTTTTTTTCATAACCTCTTTAACACACTACTTCTCCGCTGCGAAGCGCGGGTATTTTGCTAGTAGTGAATAATACTTGATGCTGTCTATCTATCTATCTTTCTGTCATATAGTGCCCTTCATATCTACCTACCTATCTGTTGTGCCTTTCCTGTTTATCTAGAGTATCTAGTATGTAGTGCCTTTCAGGTTTATCTATCAACTAGCAAAATACCCATGCTTCGCAGCAGTGAAGTACTGCCTTAAAATTTTTATTAAGAAGAAAAGTAAACCTTTTTAAACTGAGGGAAAATATACCAATAATTATTTGTTAAGGATCTGTTTGTATACCACGTTGTCAGTTTGGCCCTCCGGTTGTAATATGACCAAGCTGTGCGCTGAGCTTACTCTTGAGCATGCAATGTACAGTTGGCCATGTGAAAAGCAATCTTGCCTCAAATCAATGCCAACGTTTTGTAGGGTCTGTCCCTGAGACTTATTAATTGTCATTGTGAAGCAGAGCCTTACTGGAAATTGGAGGCGTTTGAATTGAAATGGGAGATCAGAGGGTATAACGGGGATGCAAGGAATAAAAACTCTCTCCCCTGAGCCACTGCCAGTAAAAATAGTTGCCTCAATTAGGTTCTTTTGCAGATACATGACCTGAAGTCTCGTGCCGTTACAAAGTTTCGGTGGCTGTAAGTATCTCAGTAACATTATTGGTGCCCCAACCTTCAAAATTAGATTATGATCAGGAGTGTCTGAAGGATTCAGAGTGTGGAGAAACTCTACGGGATAGTACACCACGTCTTCCACTTCTACAAATGAATCCACAGACTGATATGTTTTCGGTTGTGAAGGTAGTTCTTGAAATAAAATGTAGTTTATAGTCGTAGTCATGTCATTTCTTGGTGTCAGGATAGCTCTCTCCCTCAACTATGACACGCCGTTTTCGTGGAGATTTCGTAGATTGGGGTAAACATTTTGAAGAAGGCTTTGTAAGAGGAATTGGCGGTTGTCCAAAGGTGTAAAATATTTGGCCATTTCGGTACACTTGAAAGCTACAACTGAACAATTCAGCGGCAGCCATCAACTCACATGCAGAACCATAGGTGAAAGGCTTAAGCATTTCACTCTTATAGTGCTCCGATGTAATATAATTATCTCCTGTACCGTCATCAGTCCACACCTTGAACCTGTCCCAGTCATTCAATACATAAGACACAATGTTCTTCCGGATATCAAGAGTGAGCCTGATATGGCCGTGCAATATGTAACACAGAGAATGGAAAAGGCAGGCGCCATCTCCGGGCATGGAAACCACTCGGTAAGTGACAGTTCTTTGATCAATGGTGATCACCTCGATAGACATGTTAATGGGGGTACGGTTGGAACGATAAAGGAAATGGGTACCTGAACAATATAAGCTAAGTCTAAAATACCTACACAATAACTATAATTGTAATAAACGAACAATAAAACAGTGGAGAAGCTGTGGATTAAATAAAAAGGCTGCAGTTATCAGCAGGGAGACGTGAATACCGTGGCGAAGCAAGGAAGGGAATGAAGAGACCGGAGCAATGGACGGCCTTATGTAGGCAGGCAGCCAACTACATAGGAGGCGTGGGGATGGGGGACCCAACGCTGCCTCACACAGCGACCGAGCTGCAGGCTATGGACATATATATGTACGTAAGTAGGATTCAGTTAGCGTTGGGAACCTGCGTACCAAATTTCTTGATGATGGGCCCATAACTAACAAAGACCGTTGGAAAGTTCAATATGGTGGCTGACAGTGGCATCATACCACCGAAATAAGTACGTACATCGGTTTCGGTTAGCACAGGGAAGCCACCTACCAAATTTTGTGAAGATGGGGCCATAAATAAGAAAGTTTAACATGGCGAACGTTGTCGACCGTTCTGACCGCTACGTGTAGAATTTCGAAATGAAACCTGCTTAACTTTTGTAAGTAAGCTGTAAGGAATGAGCCTGCCAAATTTCAGCTTTCTACCTACACGGGAAGTTGGAGAATTAGTGATGAGTGAGTCAGTGAGTCAGTGAGGGCTTTGCCTTTTATTAGTATAGACTAGCAAAATACCTGCGCTTCGCAGTGGAGAAGTAGTGTGTTAAAGAGGTTATGTAAACATATATACATATACATATACATATCTACATATACATATATATACATATATACATATATATGTGTTCTATAAACGAACTCCATATAAGGCCGTCCTTTCTCCTTGCTTCGCGGTTCTGTATTGTTTTATTGTTCGTTTATTACGATTGTTATAGTTATTGTGTAGCTATTTGAGACTCACTTTTCTGTTCAGGTACCCATTTCCTTTATGTAATCCGCGGATTCTCCGCTATTTTTTGTTCGTTTATTACGATTATAGTTATTTATTGATTCCCTTCTTTAGCTGACTGCCTGCTCATATAAGGCGCTCTGCTGTTTTTTTGTTAAGCAGCCTTTGCACAGCTTCTCCGCTGTTTTATAAACGAACACCATATAAGGCCATCCTTTTTCCTTGCTTCGCCAAGGAAGCAGCCTTTTCATTTAATCCACGGGTTCTCCGCTGTTGTATTGTTCGTTTATTACAATTGTTATAGTTCTCTTTGTATACCACGTTGTCAGTTCAGCACTCCGGTTGTAATATGACCAAGCCATGCAAGTTTACTGTTGAGAATGCAACGTATAGTTGTACAGGAGAAAAGCAATCTTGCTTCAAATCAATGGCAACCTTTTGTAGGTCTATGAACTTAATTTAAACTTTAGGTTTACACGGTGCTTTGTTTCCGAAATACCTGCACTCATGAATATGTCTGTATGCATCAGTCACTTCATATTCTTTTCCTACCTTATCAATTGTGTAATGTGTTTTTTGAACAGGTTTGATTAATCGAAGTGCTCACTCGTGCTGCGTTCAGTCAGTTCACGTGAGCCGCTCTCTTGTGTGATGTTGCGATGTCCACGGCTTTATTTAATGTTAGCTAAGACACGGCACTTAAAAGTTTCTCGCTACAGCAATTTTAACTCCGTTACAAAGTGATCCAAAGTCTCGTTTATACCTCGTGTCTTCTCATTAAACTTGTATCTCGCGAATATGGTATTGCAAACGGCAGCGGGAGCGTTTCTATAAACTTAATTTAACTTACGGTTTACACCGTGCTTTGTTTCCGCAGTAGCTGCACTTATGAATATGCTTGTATGCGTCACTCGCTCGCTTCTTACTGTTTCGCTGCCTTCTCAATTGTGTAATGAATGTTTTCTTCAGCACTCTTTGGGGCTCTTCCTTGTTTTCTACGTACTGTGTTCACAGTCAGTTCACGTGATTATGTGGGAGGCGTGATGACGTGATACGCAACTCTGCCTCCCACGGCCATCGAGCTGCAGTCTATTACAGTATATGGACAAAAAAGAGGTTCCAGTTATGACCATTACACGTAGAATTTCGAAATGAAACCTGCCTAACTTTTGTAAGTAAGCTGTAAGGAATGAGCCTGCCAAATTTCAGCCTTCCACCTACACGGGAAGTTGGAGAATTAGTGATGAGTGAGTCAGTCAGTGAGTGAGTGAGTGAGGGCTTTGCCTTTTATTAGTATAGATTATAAAGTGCCCCCAATGTTTAATTATCAATTTATTATATAGTGTGTTTCATATATATATATTGATTATATAATATCTATCTATCTATTTTGGAAGGCAAATAAGGAAGCAGATAACCAAACAAAAGTTGGATTTGTAACCTGTTTACTGCAAGTATCTAAAAAACAGAACAAAAATGTGTGTGTGGTGGCACAACAGAAAACAGGCATAAATGCTGTCTTGTAGCTTCCTTAGCATTAGACCTGAGCATAATTCAGGCTGCGAAAACCATGCTAAAAGCATTAGTCCTGAGTATCACTCGGGCAACTATACAAATGTTTCTTGTACAAGAATTAGAACTGAGAATCACTCAAGCTGTAAAAGTGCTGTCAGTGCTGCTGTTCTTTGGAGAAATTATGCCTGATTGCAAGTTTTCACTATGAAACATCTGCACTTTACCAACAACAAAGACTTTGATGAGCATACCCATCCAGCACCCAAAATAAAGAAATTTTGGGAGATATACCAAGCCATTGTAGTAAAATTTCAGAGCATTTACATTCTGGACCACGATGTCAGCATTAATGAGTGTCTCATGGCTTATAAGGGCAGACTGTCATGGATACAGTACATCTCATCAAAAAGAGCAAGACTTGGCATAAAGCTTTACAAGCTTTATGAATCTAAAACAGGATACATTTGGAATTTGGTTCTGTACACAGGGAAAGGGACAATGTTTGATCCGAAATAGAACCTGTATGGCGTTGCTATGTCATCGGTGCTGAATTTGATAGATATTCTGCTGGATCAAGGTTACTGTGTAACCATGAACAATTTTTACACTTTGCCAGAACTATTTGACATCTTGCTGCAAAGAAAGACTGACACATGTGGAACATGTGCATCCTAACCATTGTGGCATGGCTGAAGACTTTGGCAGAGCTAAATTACAGTGAGGTGCGCTAGTAGCTTGGCAAAAGGAAAAAGTTCTTACGCAGAAATGGAAGGACAAGAAAGATGCCTGTTTTCTTAGCATTGTACATAATGCAGCTACAGTCACTGTACATACAAAAGGCAACAGGCAGGTTACAAAGCCCTGTGCTGTGGTCGACTACAATAGCACGATGGGCGGTGTAAGAATTGACTTTCTATCCCATTATGCAGAGGCAACAAAAAAAATACTACAAAAAGATATTTTGTCATCTGGTGGAACAGTGCATTTAGAGTGTTTTATACAAACAAAAAGCTGGTAAAACTGTATTGCATGCAAACTTTACATGCCAGCTTATAGAACAAATCATTGCTGCACATCCACCGTCCACACTACCTCTAAAGAGACGCAGTTGACCCAGCCCATCATGGATCAGTCCAGAGTGTCTTATTTGTAGAAATTTTATTGATTATATACCTTCAACAGAAAAAAAGAGAATCCAACTCCTACCTTTGCAGTGTGCTGTTCAAAAACTGATAAATCTGGAAAGAAAATCTGAAAAGAAGCACACTATTATTGTCCCAGCTGTGACGCTGGATTGTGTCTTTCATAGTCATTTACACAAAGTACTCATTTTGAGATTATATACTGTTTTGGCATCATTAGTAGTAGAATTATTATTTCTGTCATTTTTTTTTTGTTATTGTTCATTTCATATTATTTTTATTCATCATTTTTATTCATCATTTGTATTATTATTATACTTTTGAACTTTAATAAAAATGTCATTTTTTACATGTTTTTTTGAAATAAAATGCAATGGTAAGGACGTTAAGCCTCAAAGGCTTCTCAAAATACTCAGCTCTGTCAAGCAGGTCTTGGTCTGGGAGCCTGCTCATACAGGGTGTAGTTCCTCCAACTAAGATCCCATCTTCTGGGAGCCCTCAGATTTATACCCTCCCAACCAGAAGGGGTGTTGCTTACTGTATTTGAGTAGGGGCATGACGGGGTGCCATCCTTGGGAGGCTTCCTGGGGCTAAGGAGGGGAAAAAAAGAACTATTTATTTATTACAGACTAGTGCCTTTCATGTCTATCCATCTTTCTACAACTATATAATAAAACACTTAATTGAATTCTATCTCATGTAGAAACATTAATCAATTTAAAAAAGAAGTAATATGTTGACAGAATTCCAACATTTATCAAACATATAAAATACCATTCTAAATGCATACAAAATTTACATAGTGTTCGACTCAACAAAGAAAGGGATATTACCAAACTTTCATTTTTCTATTAATGGCATAAGCTGTCTTCACTATTATCTGTTGGGTCTCATTTTCAGAATTTGAATAACAGGCTCACCAAATTATTATTCAGCTGATAAATTTCCTCTCTTGCACATACTGTAAGGAACTGTAGGAAGTAAAAGTACCTATGGGGAAATGTCAACTTTTCTGTTGAAGAGGAGGTACTGAGGAGCTTAAGTAAGTAGGTGGTTGAAGAAAGTTTGATCTTTAGTGATGAGAATCTCCCCCTCCCAAATTTTACTGGGGCCCTGTTTGTGCAAATTGTGTTTCTTGAAGTCAACAGCCAGTTTGTAGATTTGGAAACATTAGCAGTGAGGTCATTGTGATGACATAAACAGGCCAGCTGTTTTACCACATCCTTGTTTGTTGATTCATCATCACTGATGATCAGGTCCGTAACAGTAATGTGAGGATGGAATCCCAGATTTAGCTAGCAGCCACTGCAACAATTCCATCTTTCTTAAAGCAGGCAGCAGCTGACTGGAGCAGAGTAAAGTTGAAGTCTGTGAAGAAATCGGGTATCTGTTCTGCTGAGCTTTTTAGCACACTCCAGGAACACTTGCAAGCATTTACTCTTGAAGTTCTGTTCACATCAGCCACTGTGACAAAGAAAACAGAATTGGGTCACTCAAATCATAAATTGGTGTTAAATCCATTGAAAAATAGTATAAGTTCTCCAACAGACCAGGCCTCACTCGAGAGGCTTGTCTTCTAACCCAACAGGCCTGCTTTGACCAACAAAACACTAAAGTTGTAAAAGCTTAAAAAAACAAACTTAAATATCCCAACTATCAAAAGGAAACCAAACCTTTGGTTGAAGAAACCAACTAAACAAGAAATATTTATAAATAAATATTTATTCGAAAAAGAAAGAAATGACACACTGAAAACACAATACTCACAATAACTCCAATAGAACCTCAATGCGCCCTGTCTGACCTCTCCTCTGTCTTTGACCTAAATAGTCAGACGGAGGGCTCAAGCGTGGTGATGTCAGTGTGGCACTGTAACGGTTGTCTTGGATATATGTGGGTGTCACTGGCAGTTTGCACCTTTCCCCATTCCTGTTAAGGGTGGAATGGCTGAATTTGTAAGGCTGGCCAGTGGTACATGAGGAGGGGAGCACATGGCTCGGAGGGAAAAACAAACTGTTACGGGGAGGAGCCAACCTTATGTAAATATGGAGCGGGAAAAAGGAGGAGTGGAAGAAGAGATCGTCAGACCAAAAGGAGAAGCATAAAAGAAAAAGGCAAGAGGGAAAGCTATTCAACCTATTCAAAAGTCAGGTGAACCCGGGTTCATTTCTGGACAAATTATTTTCCTTTTCTGGTGAATGAGGTGAAGGCATTTGGGAGAGAACCTGACAGGCCAGCACAAGGGACTGTTTAGCAGTACGTTTCTCTGAACAGGAGGTATGGTTTGGTGCATCCTTCCCCACAACAGAGTGTAGATGGTCTCTAGACGTGTATATTTAAAGGACTCTGAAGGCATTTATTTTTTCTTTCCTCTTTATCCATATTTATGTATTAGTGGCGTATGTGGTTGAGTGTTTTGTGACGTAATTTGTGTGGGCGGGAATCACAGCAGCGCAATAGTGTGTAATTAGGGATTTTTGTATAGTGTGTCTAATTTCTTATAATAATCTGTTTTTTTAACTTAACTCTGCCTTCACTGGTGTGTTTCTGTATTTGCGGGGGTGTAGTAGGGCAGTAGTGTTGGTCGCTGTCACCCCGGATCATTTCTTTACTTTTTTTCCTTTCTCGTTGCTGCTGCTCTAGGATGGCAGTGCATATTATAATCGTGGTCATCTCCAAGCATTGATTATGTAAGAATGGGCAGCCATTAGTCAGGATTTGGCCCAGAAGTTGATTGACAGCATGTTAGGGTGAATTGCAGAGGTCTTGAAAAAGAAGGGCCAACACTGCAAATATTGACTCTTTGGCAAAGAGTCTTTGCATAAACTTAATGTAATTGTCAATAAAAGTCTTTGAAACTTATGAAATGCTTGTAATTATACTTCAGTATACCATAGAAACATCTGACAAAAAGATCTAAAAAAACTGAAGTAGCAGACTTTGTGAAAACCAATACTTGTGTCATTCTCAAAACGTTTGGCCATGACTGTAGTCATCATCATGGGCAAAAGATCCTGCCAGTCCCTCTTCTTTTTGTATATAGCCATTTGCATAGTCTTCAAGCAGCAGCAAACAAGCTGTGTGGTGTCAAACATTATGCTATAATTAGGCTGTAGGGCAGGCATGCGCAACCTTTCCGCTATTGACGGCCGCACTACAGACTTTTTACTTTAATAACGGCCGCCAGTAAGTCCAAGTAAACTTAATAATGTTTTATGATTTATGTAAAAATTTACAGATTACACATTAAAACAGAGTATGATATATCTGACAATATTCAATTTACTGGTCTACATATGTAAAAAAATGTCTACGAAACGTCATATAGGACAAAAAACCTTTACAGCAATTGTTTCAGGAAGTTTGGAAAACATCGCCATTAATGGCTTCCTTGCTCTTGCATGTTTGCAGACAGACTTGCAAAGTCAGGGGACTCGCTGGAGACCATTAGGAGATGGCAGTGCTACATCGAATGCTACTTCCATTTGTTTATCCACGCTGCACCATCTCACCCATTTTCTCCCAGGAAATGCGGAGTAAGCTCGAGAGTCCCTAGGCCTCGATGAATATATAAAGGGCAACATTTTGGTCAACATACCGACCCGGCTAAGGAAGGTTCTGCGGTGTTTGAGATTCTACACTTGCAGGAGTCTAGAGACCCCAGAGTCCAAATCGGCTTTCGGCGTCACCATACCGACCTGGCCGACAAAGATTCCGCGGCATTGAGACCCCTTACTCGCTGGAGTCCAGAGACCCTACACCTGCACGGCCGCCATTACGTACACTTTAATATACACGTCCACGGCCGCCAAAGTCCTTGCATGCGGCCGTACGGCCGCAGGTTGCGCACAGCTGCTGTAGGGCATGGTATTTATTCTGGACACAGAGAGGGAACCATACCTGTGTTTTTAATTAATGCAATTATTGACAAAAAAGTGATTGCATTGGTTTCTAATCTTGAGAATTGACACCAGGACCTTTTTATATTGTTTGTTACCTAGAATACTCATCTTGATACAGTTGTTGATGAAACTGTATTCTCCACCAGCAAAGCACTATATCATAACTGATGGCTGTCCTAGTAGCATTATCAGGCAGGTAACCGTTTTCCTGTTTTCATCCTCTTCTGAACTGTCTTGGAAATCCCCCACAGATTATTTTATGATGTTAAGTTTCTTTTTTTACTTGATGCTCACTATGGTTCTTTGAAAGCAGTATAAAGAGGTAACCACAAAGGTGCACTTTGCTATCAAGCATTTTAATTCATTTGATCCCCCGTTTTTCACCTTTTTATTTGTACAGCAGAGAAATAATTACCCTCAGTATCCCAATGGTGAACCAGAACTGTGTACAGTAACAAGTGATCTGGAGACAATGAGAAGTGCAGCTCTAGCCAAAAAAAAAAAGTTACTTTTATTCTCCAGTTTCTCTGTCAGCTTTTTGCATTCTTCAGTTTTCTAATTTTCCTTTATGTAGAAGATTAATTTTAACCCAAGGAAACGCCCTTCTGTTTTTACCTTGTCAATGCAAAGTTCATTAAAAAAGCCAAATAAACAGAGCATGTTTAGTGTAAACAATCATTGCATGTATCAAAAAATTAACAGACTTGTTGTCCTAGAGAAAATGTTATATCATATGTATGATTTATTAATTGCTCAATACTTTTTTTTTTGTCCTGAACTAATCCTTAGCTAAGAACATAGCCTCAGGCAACTTTAATACCTTTGAAACAAGCCGGTTGACATGGTGAAATGGCAAGAGATCAAATGCTGAAAAACTGCATATCAAAGAAAAGTTCCCCTTTTATACTCCATTGATGTAATCGAATCACTTCCTTGGTTACTCAGATTGGATTGCCAGTACATACTGTGTCATCTTTTGCACTGATAAGAGAACATTCTGGAGAACAACTAACTGGTCTAACTACTACTACAAAAAAATGCTGAGTCCAATACAAGGTTAAAAAAAAAGAGCAACACAACCAATGTTTAGGAAGGTAAGACTATGCCTGGGGAATTTTATTCTTTTTCCAGAAGGATCTACAAGTTCAAGGGCATTAAATACAACTCCTTTTAAAGATTAAGATTCAGACAGGACATGCATCCATCCACCTTCTGAAGCTAAATTTTCCAATACTGGGTCTCGTTTATCTCCTACGTATAATTCCTGGATGGGATGCCAGCTCATTGCAGTGTGCCTAAACTGTGAATTAGTAGAAATGGGTATGTACTTGAATGTGCCCAGCAATGGACTAAGGTCACAAGCCCATTTGATTCCTTTCTTACTCAGGAGGCAGCCAGACTAGGCTCTCACTAACCAAAATACTGTATTTAAAAAATGTTCTTCCAAAAATGATAGCAAATGCTAAAAAAGTGCTTTGCTAGTAGTTCAAATGACATTTTGGAATTAATAATAATCCTCTTTAATAAAACCCCTGTGTGCGTCCAGTGCCCGTGTGTGTGTGTCTTCTGGTGAAGTGCGCATGTGCGGGGCACGGTGCGATGCTTGAAAGCAGATGCTTTAAAGGCCGCCTGACGCGTCACACAAGACAGAGAGGGTGGGAGCTATAAAATATTGCACGGCAGATCCAATCGAATTTCGGTAAATGAGGTAAGACCCTAAAACATAAAACACAAAAAATCCAGTCGGGTACTGAGACGCGGAGACCAGCTTCCCCATTGTTGTGCAAGTGTTCACTCTGAGGATGTCAGATTTACGATTAAGAAGCTTGGCCCGGGAAAATGTAAAGTGTCAGTCGTTGAAGGGGTTTTCCTAAATATACGAATTTTCATGATATTACAATACAATGAATTTTAAAAGTAGATTTATTTTCGCGCACATTAAATCAGTTGCTGGGGAGAATCTGCTGATTGCCCACTGTTGTGACAGAAAATTAAACGCATATTACGGACAGCAAAGCCAGTATTACTGTCAGAGAAAATTACAGGCATTTTACGGAAAAAATTTAATGAAGTAAAAGGTCCCTTGCCATTTAATATAGACTGTTCCTACTAATGTTTATGGACTACTGTTCTAGCGCCCGTTATTGTAACGGGCTTAATGTCTAGTAATAATAATAATTATTATTACATTTAAATAGTACTTATGTCACTAATCAAAACAATTGCATAGATAGAGGGGAACCACCACCAATATTATTGTGCCATATGCTCACCACACATTAGCTGCTAGGTGGTGAAGGGATGAGAGAGAGAAAGAGACAATTCGATACGGGATTATTAATGGGCGACCCGGGTTCGCTTCCCGGGTCCTCCCTGCATGGAGTTTGCATGTTCTCCCCGTGTCTGCGTGGGCTTCCTCCCTCCTGGTACTCTGGTTTGCTCCCATAGTCCAAAGACATGCAGGTTAGGTGCATTGGTGATTCTAAATTGTCCCTAGTGTGCGCTTGCTGTGTGTGTGTGTGTGTGCCCTGCGGTGGGGCTGGCGTCCTGCCCGGGGTTTGTTTCCTGCCTTCTGCCCTGTGTTGGCTGGGATTGGCTCCAGCAGACCCCCGTGACCCTGTAGTTAGGATATAGCCGGTTGGATAATGGATGGATGGATGGATGATTAATGGGCCAGAATGGACGAGGCCATGATGGGAAATTTAGTCAGAACATTGCATAAACCCTACTCTTTTCAAAGTCTTTAACAATCACAGAGAGTCAGGACCTCACTTTTACGTCTCACCTGAAGTACGGTGCCACTTTTACAGTCCATTGTCCCCGTCATTGCACTGGAGTATTGGGATCCACCCACAGACCACAGGGTAAGCACCCCCTGTGGGCCTTACCTACACCTTTTCAAGGACAAAAAGAAAAAAGAAAAACAATTGTTGAGAAAATAGGATCTCTCTTTGATTGACATAATTTTAAAATTTTTGCAGTGCAGTGATTTACACTTTTTATGGCCTTTAGAAGAAAGTGAGAAAGAAAAGAACAAAATTCCTGGAGGAGGAAAAAGAGGAAATACATAAAGAGAAGTATACAGTGCTAAAATAAGAATAAAAGTTATAGATAATGTCTAATGTCAATTTAAATCAAACTTTCTTTGATAATAGACAATAATCCCAATGGGCTTCGAGGATACCACTGGTGTTTCAGTGCCAAAGAAACCTGTAAAGTCAATTCTCAACAACTACAGGCTGACAGCACTAACATCGACCATCATGAAGTAGTTTGAGTGGCTAGTCATGAGACACATGAAAACTGGACTTCCCACCATAGGTGGAGTTTGGGGTGACTAGGTCCCCTCAACGGATGCACTATATTACTAATATAATTCTACAATAAAAGGTTAGTTTTTTCCTCATTTACATGTTACATGTTACATTTTACGGGCAGCACGGTGGCGCAGTGGTAGCGCTGCTGCCTCGCAGTTAGGAGACCTGGGTTTGCTTCCCGGGTCCTCCCTGCGTGGAGTCTGCATGTTCTCCCCGTGCCTTCGTGGGTTTCCTCTGGGTGCTCCAGTTTCCTCCCACAGTCCAAAGACATGCAGGTTAGGTGCATTGGCGATTCTAAATTGTCCCTAGTGTGTGTTTGGTATGTGTGTGTGCCCTGTGGTGGGCTAGCGCCCTGCCCGGGGTTTGTTTCCTGCCTTGTGTTGGCTGGGATTGGCTCCAGCAGACCCCCCGTGACCCTGTAGCTAGGGGTTGGATAATGGATGGATGGATGGATGGATGGCCCCACAAAGCCTCAAAGTCAAACACCATCCTTGCTTCCCACCATACTTGCAGTTTACTTATTATCCAAACTGCCCCACTAAGGATGCCATGTCCTCTGCCCTCCGCCCTTCTCTGCCTTATCTGGAAAATAAGGACACCTATTTTAGAATGCTATTCATTGACATCAGCTCTGTATTCAACACCATTACCTCATAGCAGCTGATAGAAAAGCTACACCTGCTTGGCTATAGCACCTGTCTGTGTAACTGGACCCTGGACTTCCAAACTGAAAGGCCACAGAGAGTCTGCATTGTAAACATCATCTACCTTACTATCACACTGAGCACAGGTGCCCACCAAGGGTTGTTTGCTCAGTTCGCTCCTGTTCATGCTGCTGAGCCACGACTGTACTGCAAAGTGTAGCTCAGATAGCACTTTTCTGATGACACCACATTGGTGGACCTCAAAAAGAACAGCGAAAGGACAGCATGCAGAATGGAGATGGAGCAGCTTACTGATGGGTGCAAGGTCTATAAATGTGGACAAATCAAACAGGATGATTGTTGACTTCAGAAAGTCCAGAGTCTACCACACCCCCATTAATCCCCTTCACATTTAGAAGTACCCAGTTCCTTGGTGTCCACCTAATAGAGGACCTCACCTGTACTCTCAACACTTCAACTATGAAGATGCAATAGTGTCTTTATTTTCTGTGGCAACTAGGGAGAGCCAGACTTCAATCTCTGAGCATCCTTACAACCTTCTACAGAGCCACCATAGAGAACGTGTTGGCCATCTGTAACATTGTGTGGTACAAGAATTGTAATGTGTCAGATCACAAGACCCTCCATCCACCCTCCACCCTCTGCCCCCCATCCTTGACATTTTCCACCCCTGTATTCGCTGGGTCTCCAGCATTGTGGATGACCCTGCCCATATGTTACACAAACTGTTTGCTCTCCTGTTGTCTGGCAGAAGGTACCCAAGTACCATGACCAGCCCAACCAGACTATGCAATAGTTTCCTTCCCCAGGCTGTTATACAACTGAACAGCTTTCTGCCTCCATATTAAATCTGGACATTAAATCACTGCACTGCCACTATTTCTGCTGCTGTCTTACATTAAAAAACTACCTATTGTAATGACTGTCTAAAAAATCTTGTGATAACACAAAGTGCATGTTTGCTCTCAGGAACTGCTGCCACTGACCAATCTTCTGTTTCCTCATGTCCAACATACTTGATTGTTTACAAAAGTCCTATGTGTATTGTATGTTGCACTGTTATATTTACCGTATATACTCGTGGATAAGTTCTCCCGCGGATAAGTCGGGGCTTGATTTTATCATATAATTTCTGATGTTTTATAATGTTGGTCGTATAAGTCGGGGCTTGATTTTATCATATAATTTCTGATGTTTTATAATGTTGGTCGTATAAGTTGAATGCGGAAAACTCATGCTATTGGTCCAAGAGATTATGATATGCTAACACCCACCTGAGAGAGTAACCACGGAGCACACTGCCTTTTTTTTCTATGTATTGTGATTACGTGATCACGCGGTAATACCTGAACTATTCCGAAGCAACGTTTGCACTTATTTGTGTTTTTTGTATCTCACACCCTCATACATTTTTATTGTAAGAGCATCCCTTATCTATGATGGAGCATTCGATCAGAAGAAAATATGAAGCTGGTTTTAAATTAAATGTCGTTTAAGTAACGAAAGAAATTGGTGACTGCGCATCTGCAACAAAATTCGATGTGTCTGAAAAACTGATGTGAGATTGGAGGAGGCAAAAAAATGTTAAAAAAAAAATGTAAGTGTTGCATTTTTGAACAGGCGTATAAGTCGGGGTCTGATTTTTATGATCGATTTTTCGGGTTTCAAGACCCAACTTGTACGTGAGTATATACGGTAATTGCTTAATTGCACATATTTCAATAATTATTTATATGTAAAACCCTCTTTGCATGTACCCCACCCTGCAGTATCTAGAAAGTACTTTTATTTTGCACCCTGGTACTGAGGAACGACATTTGATATCACTGTACTACCCATGTAGAGTTGACATGACAATAAAATCCACTTGAACTTGAATTTAAAATATGACAACAAGAGACCTGCGGTGGGTTGGCACCCTGCCCGGGATTGTTTCCTGCCTTGTGCCCTGTGTTGGCTGGGATTGGCTCCAGCAGACCCCCGTGACCCTGTATTCGGATTCAGCGGGTTGGAAAATGGATGGATGGACAACAAGAGACTAAAGTTATAGATCTCAAATTAATGAAGGAAAAACTATTTAACATGTAGGCTTCTAATGTAAAAAAGGGTTACTGAGTTACCATCCTCATCCTGATACAGACTTTACTAGATTCACATAAATGAGGTTTTGGAGACATTTATGCAAAGACTTTTACACTGAGCTAAAAAGAACAGATGTTTGTCTAAGTGTTAAACACTCATCCCCAGGCAAAGTTTCAATGAGATTTCTATTAGCAGAGATCACTTACAGCAGTCAAATAAGCAGTGATAAACACAATCTCATCATTTTTATCTTATATGCAGTGGTGCACAGGCTGGTTTACCACACTACAAAGGTAGAAGTTTCCAACCTGAAAGAAGATAAAGGCTGATGATAACAGATAGATATTTTTCCCAGGTAAGAGTGACCTCTGGAAACTCATCATTCAAGGACTGTTATCAGGGAACACACTGAAATGTATAATGACTCAGAGATATCATGCCAGGTAAGACTTACCCCTGGAAACTCATTAGTCAAGGAGTGTTATCAGGGGACACACTCAAATGTTTAATAACTCAGATTCTGAAAGTCCGAAGAAAAGCATATGCAGAACTAGGTACAGCTCAGTTACAAATGAGATGGTTTGTGATCATGTGATATGGATGGCACACATGGGCTGGAATCCCATCCAGGACTGAATAGGGTCCCTTACCCAGCCGGGAGGCCAGTGCAGGGGAAGTACCAGGGAAGATAAGGACTGGTGAATAGTTTCACCCCCAATAAACTAGATGGCAGTATCCCAAACAGACACCCACAGGACATGCTGGGACCTGTACTCCCATGGGGCAGACTTGTTGGTTTCCATGGAGGCCACTGGGGGCAACTGTCGGGATTCATAATTCCTACTTTCAGAGACTTCCATTTGACCCAGAATTGCTTCCAGTGGGCTATGTCCGTGCACCAGAAGTGCTCCCAGGTCATAGATAAAAGAAGCCACTTGATCTCATCCAGGTGACTTGGAGTCAGGAGAGGAGTTGGACAACACTTGCCTGGGAGGAGTTGAGGAATAAAAGAGAAAGTGTTTTTTGCGCTAGATTTTGATCAGAAAAAGTGTTTTAAAGTTACCTTGTTGAATAAAAATATGGATTTGAACCAGGGACAGTGAGGTTGTGTTTGTGGTTTGGAGGTGCTGTTACACTCCCTACTCCTCACACCAGATTACAAAGTTCATAAGAATTCCTTTAGTTTTTTTTGCTCAGTGCCTTCTGACTCACTGGTATGAGAAAAGCACCACATATTATATACTGTTCAACTTATCTTAATGCCTAGCCATGCAAAACGTTAAGCTTTTTAGGTCTCGCCCATATTTTTGGTTCTCTACATTTGAAAAAAACTTATTTTTAGGTCATTTTTGAACTATATTTTTTGCAGGAAATTACACCCTTATGATAAAAAGTAAACCAATAAGTGTCTCTAGCAACAATAATCAGAAGGACTTGAAGTTGTGCATGCCACATCAACCAACCCTAGGGGTTCACCCTGTAATGGTTTTTAAGGGGTCAAGGTTACTCCTTTTCACAAAACTAGGAAAAAATTTGAATCAGTAATTTAGGCATGTGGAGTGTTCTTTTATGCTATTTTGAGGTTGCTGATCATGAATATGATATTTTTGATATTTGATTCTTTATTAATGTGATATTAAACGTTAAAATTATACAAAGTTATTGTCTGTCTGTATACCTGCATTGTTATCGGCATTGTTATCACTCTTTAATTTTAATATTGTTCTTTATCAGTATGCTGCTGCTGGAGTATGTGAATTTCCCCTTGGGATTAATAAAGTATCTATCTATCTATCTATCTATCTATCTATCTATCTATCTATCTATCTATCTATCTATCTATCTATCTATCTATCTATCTATCTATCTATCTATCTATCTATCTATCTATCTATCTAATTATCGTAGCCCACTACGAGCCACTTGCAGAAGGCAAAAAAATGACAAATTTCAAACAAAAACATGTGGATTATTGTTTAAGACTATTTCAAGATCAGTCAGTTTAAATATGATATGTTATATTTGATTTTTGAACCTATACTGGAGATCTAGCCCTCTGTGGAACTCTACCGCAGGGTGAAAAATGACACACTTATGTTACAATGGAAAATATTTAGCATTTAAACATTTAAATTGGGGTGGCATGGTGGTGCAGTGGCAACACTCCTTACTTGTAGTAAGAAGACCAAGGTTTGCATCCAAGGACTTCCCTGTGTGGAATTTGCACGTCTGTGTGGATTTCCCCTGGGTGCTCCGGCTTCCTCCCACTGTCCAAAGACATGCAAGTTAGGTGAATTGGCAACGTTACAGTATATTAAGCTTAGTGTGGCTGTAAGTGATGGACTGGCAGCACTCCGTCCAGTTCCTGCATTGCACCCAATGCTAGCTGGCATGTGCTCCTGTGTTCTTAGTGTGCATTAGGTAATGACATGACATTTAAATTGAAGCTTACATTTTAATATTTCAAATGTTTGACACAATTCTTCTTGAGTATTATGTATTTCTACCTCCTAAAGTAAATTATTACACTTCTTATGAACACCCAGGATTATGCCGACTTATGCAGACTTTTTTAAATTATAAGGGGGGAACTGGGTCTATAGTTTTAAGTAAATGAGAAAAAAACAAAATTTTTCTTTTAATATAAAAGAGCTCTTGACTGAGTACTCATTGATTTTTCAGCCAGAAGATAGACAGAAATTAAGATGCTAAGAATTTGTCTGCACTCTTTTTGATTAATTAAATTTTTTTAATGATATTAATTTTTATTTTTGCTTTCAATCATTTTTATGGCCTACCCCATCTTGTGTGTGACCTGTTATATCATGGCAGCAATGATATGTTAAATGGTTGCTCACATTAGGAAAGTCTGAGATCTTTATAAATAGTGATAGAAC
>NC_041398.2:133158328-133210768 GCF_900747795.2 Erpetoichthys calabaricus | reverse complement strand
CCGAGATCTTGCTTTCTTCAGTTCAAGGCTTCATAAGCTCTTTTATGTTCCATGGCGTACTTATCCCAAACCATCATCTTTGAATGTTGCAAGACTTTCGTCTTGTATGTAGATCGGGGTAATTACATTCATTGCATTCCTAGTCTGAATCACAATCTGATTGTATGGGTGGTTACCTGCCAGGTAACACTTATGTTTGGTCATGAAGTCGTCTAAAATCAGCCACGTGCCCTCTTTTAATTGTGAGAAGCAGATATATATAGCCAAATTCTCGCGCTTCGTTGCGGCAAAGTACTGCTTTTAATTTCTTAAGAAGAAAGTAAAACCTTTTTAAACGGATCGAAAATATACCAATAACAATTTGTTAAGGATCTGTTTTTTTGTGAACCTCGCTTTTCACAGCTGTCCCGCTACGGCGTGTGTTTCGTTTATTTGACAGTATGTAGATCGTGGTAATTAAATTCATGGCATTCGTTTTCTGAATCACAATCTGACTGTATGGATGGTTACCTGCCAGGTTACGCTTGTGGTTGGTCAGGAAGTCGCCTTACATCCGCCACGTGCCCTCTTTCTGTTCCCAGAAGCTGATCATAGAATGGTTTTAATAGTTTACTTTCAAATAATGCAAAGAGTATGCGACACGTGTTTCTCCTTAATTCTGGGCTCATCAGGCATACACACTCACTGCATCCCCTCTCGAGAATCGAATATCGTCAGCGCCAGAGTTGAAGCCCCTAACGTTACGGTCAGCAAGTGGGCTAACATCCGCCATGTGCCGTCTTTCAGTTGCGAGAGGCAGATCATAGAATGGTTGAAACTGTTGCCCCTAACGTTACGCTACGCTACGGCGTGTGGTTCGTTTATACCTCGTGTCTTCTCATTAAACTTTTATCTCGCGAATATGTTATTGCAATCCGCAGCGGGAGCGTTTCTATAAACTTAATTTAAACTTACGTTTTACACCGTGCTTTGTTTCCCTTATGAACATGCTTGTATGCTTCACTCGTTCCCTTCTCAATTGTTTAATGAATTTTTTGTTCTTCGCTGTTTGCGGCTCCTCCTTCCTTTGCCCCTACTGCGTTCACAGTCTTTTCACGTGATTACGTGGGAGGCGTGATGACGTGACACTCAACTCCTCCTCCCACGGCCATCGAGCTGCCGTCCATTACAGTATATTGTGAAAAAAGAGGTTCCAGTTATGACCATTACGCGTTGAATTTCGAAATGAAACCTGCCTAACTTTTGTAAGTAAGCTGTAAGGAATCAGCCTGCCAAATTTCAGCCTTCCACCTACACGGGAAGTTGCAGAATTAGTGATGAGTCAGTCAGTCAGTCAGTCAATCAGTCAATCAGTCAGTCAGTGAGGGCTTTGCCTTTTATTATTATAGATAAGCAGAATTTTAAAGTCAATCCTGAATGACACAGGTAACCAGTGTATTAACATCAAAACTGGAGAATGTGCTTGGATTTTCTTTTCCTAGTTAGGATTCTAGCAGCTGCATTCTGCACTAGTTGCAAACGATTTATGTCTTTTCTGGGTAGTCCTGAGAGGAGTGCGTTACAGTAATCTAGCCGACTGAAAACAAACGCGTGAACTAATTTCTCAGCATCTTTCAATGATAAGAGGTCTAACTTTTGCTATGTTTCTTAAGTGAAAAAAATGCTGTCCTAGTCTGATGAATATGCAATTTTAAAATTCAGATTACAGTCAGTTACCCCTAAGCTTTTTACCTCCGTCTTGACTTTTAATCCTAATGCATCCAGATTGTTTCTAATAGCCTCATTGTATCCATTATTGCCAATCACTAAAATTTCAGTTTTCCCTTTATTTAGCTTTAGAAAATTACTATTCATCCATTCAGAAATACAAGAAAGACATTGTGTTAGTGAATCGAAGAGAATCAGGGTCATCAGGTGCTATTGATAAATACAGCTGGTGTGTCATCAGCATAGCTGTGGTAGCTCACGTTGTGCCCGGCAGATAATTGACCTGACGGAAGCATGTAGATTGAGAAAAGCAGCGGACCCAGATAGAGCCTTGTGGAACACCATATAGGATATCATGTGTCTTTGAGTTGTAATTACCACAACTAACAAAGAATTTTCTCCCTGCCAGGTAGGATTCAAACCAATTTAAGACACTGCCAGAGAGGCCCACCCATTGACTAAGGCGATTTCTAAGAATATTTGATCAAAGGGTGTCAAATGCGGCACTCAGATCTAGGAGGAGAAAACAGATAAATGGCCTCTGTCTGCATTTACCTGCAAGTCATTTACTACTTGAAACGAGTGCAGTTTCTGTGCTGTGATTTGTTCTAAAACCTGACTGAAGTTTATCAAGAATAGCATGTTTATTGAGGTGGTCATTTAACTGCATAATGACTGCCTTCTCTAGAATTTTACTTAAGAAAGGCAGGTTAGAGATGGGTCTAAAATTTTCAAGAGCAGAGGGGTCAAGATTATTTTTCTTAAGTAGGGGTTTAACTACAGCAGTCTTAAGACTGTCTGGAAGACCCCCGTATCTAATGACGAATTTACTATGTCAAAAATATTATCAATTAGCACGCCCGATACTTCTTTTGAAAAAAACTTGTTGGTATTGGGTCAAGGACGCAGGTGGAGGTCTCAGTTGAAAAATTATTTTATGTAAATCAGGTAAATCTATCCTGGTGAAAGAATTTAATTTGTTTGTAACAAAGTACTGGGGTTTAGGAGGATCCTCAGTGTTGGGGAGATATACTATGTTATTTCTAATATCATTAATTTTTTGATTGAAATATACAGCAATAGCCTCACAGATTTTACTGGAAGTACTTTGGAGGCATTCCTTTGAGTTACCTGGGTTTAACAGATGATCAATCGTCGAGAATAAGACTCTGGGATTACTAGCATTGTTATTTATAATCTTAGAGAAATAGCAGCGCCTCTCAAGACGGACTGTGTTATTGTATTCTGTTATTTTAACCTTTAATAATTTCATAGTGTATAGTTAGGTTTAGTTTTCTTCCATTTACGCTCAGCTCTACAGCATGTTTCTCTTTAAATCAGACACTCTTTGGGTGTTCCATGGTATAACAATGCTTAGAAATTTTTTAACTGTCTTTTCAGGTGCAACTATGTCAACAGCAGCTCTCACTTTAGTATTAAAATCTTTCTACTTTACTATTTACATGATCCTCGCTATTATAGTTGGCTCTATAACGGATGATTGGCTTAGAATGTTTGTAAGTTTTAAAGCTGCTGATGAATCAAAGAAGCGTTTTTAACAATATGCTTCTCATGAATGTTTTCTATCAATATTTCTACATTAATAGTAGAAGAAAATGGTCTGATAGACCAATATCAATGATCTGCTCTAATCAACTTTTAGCTCCTTTAGTAATTACTAAGTCTAACGTATGACCTGCTTTATGTGTAGGCAGATAACGAGCTGTCTCAAATCAAAAGAGTCCTGGAGGTTCATAAATTCTTTTACTTTTTGGTCACACTGATTATCGATATGAAAGTTAAAGTCGCCGACTATTAAGAGTGTGTCATAGTTTGTAATTAAAATTGACATTAAGTCAGAGAATTCCTCAAAGAAAGATGTGTTAAATTTAGGAGGTCTATACATGGATAATACTAGAACGTGAGAATCTCCATGAATAACAACGGGCGAGATACTCAAAGGACTTGAATTACCAAAACTGACATCTTTTACACTTTAACCCGGCTTGAGTAATGTTTGCTAGGCCACCGCCTCTTTTTTCCTTGGCGATCCGCACGAGTAAAACTGTAATCCGGAGGCACAGATTTCGATGAAAACAGTCGTGCCATCAGAGCCAAGCCACGTTTCACTTTGTGCAATAAAATCAATTTTTCTATCACTAATAAGATTGTTGATAAAAAATGTCTTGTTAGTAAAGCTCTAACATTTATAGTGCCATATTTAATGTTTCGGAGGGGCAGAGATTAATACTAAGTTATTTTTGTTAGCGCCGCTCTGTGTGTATTTTTTATTTAATCTATAGTCTGTGGTTTTTATAGTTTTAATACAGTGTTCATCTAAAGTAGTAATTGTAATTAAATTATTGGTGTTTATGCTGTATTGCCTAGATTTTCTACATGCATTGAGATTGGTTACTAGGGTATTAATGTTTATGCACTTTTACGGAAGATTTTGTTAAGCAATTATCATGTCCTAGCACAGCAATAGCTTTGACGGAAGGGGTTAAGAGTAGAAATAGACAGTCAAGGTAAACGAATTACCTTAGCGATGTTTTCGTAGAGGACCCGGGCGCGGAATCTATTCGGATGCAGGCCATCCCGCTTGAAGAAATGCGCCTTTCCTAAAAGAGGGTCCCGAGTTGTTGATTGAACCCGATGTCTTGTTCTCGCAGAAGCCTTTCAGCCAGTTGTTTAATCCTAGCAGACGGACTGTAGTATTCATTTGATCGTCTGACGAGAGGTAGTGGACCCGAAATGAAGATCTTTGCCGATGGGGTCCTCGTCCTTCGTGTCTTTAATTAGTGCTGCGAAGTCAGCCTTGAGAATTTCTGATCTGTCGGTGCCTTACATCGTTTCACCGCCGGCGCGTAATACAACGGATCCAACTGCCCTCTTTCTTGTGCTTCTCGTAGATTGTTGGAGCACGTCTCATCACATCTCGGACACAAGCACCGGGAAAACAAGAAACAAAAGATTTCCGATTAGGGCATGCAATATTGAGGTTTCTAACAATCAAATCACCTTCCACTATTACATCACCCAGGATTGAAGGCAAACTGGGGACGCGGAGAGGGTTGAACCGGCTTCTGGGTCGAGATGCTCGCCTGTGCCGATGGAGGTGTTCTAGCCTTGAACCCCCGCCTGCATAGCTGAAACATGCCGAGGTTCCTTCTTCGGTGTCATTGTCGCTCCCATGAGGCGCGGGGGGTGAAGCTTACTTGAGCGCACACGCGGGGTTGATGTGACATCGATTTCAGATGGTGAGGATGGTTTGTCCAGCAGCCGAGCCTTTAAATCCCTAAGGTACCTTCAATCTGGACAGGACTTTCTGAATTCTGTTTGTCGAGTGCCTGGAGTTCTTCTATGATGACAGCAACGCGATTCATCTCACTGTCAGCCATTGTCTGCTTCTGCTTCTGCTTCGTGCCCTAGGAAAGAATGAGAGAGAGATTTTAAGCATTAATGACCACATTGACTCTAAAGAGGTAGAACCCAGAGCTTAACGAACCCATTCCTGCTATTCACCAGCAAGACTCCTCTCAATTAAAGCCTTAGTTTTAATTGTGAAGTTGTTTGGAGAAGCTGAACTTTCCTAGAAGTATTTAAGGGATAAGTGCTGTGAGACATGAAATGCGAGTGACTATTGCTCTTTTGCAGAGTTTGGAACGGCTCACAAAACCCCGGCATAATGCAGTTTGGTTTCATTGTGAAGCCAGTCATACCTGCTTTAAATCAAACCCAAATAAATATATGTTTGTGGCTGTTTAGTTTCACCAGCAGGAGTGAGACATTAGGGGGCTAATTTATTTCGCACGTCCTGTCACTTGCCGTCCTCTTTGAAGCATTAATGACCGTGTTGACTCTAAAAAGAGTAGAACCCAGAGCTTAACGAACCCAATCCTGCTATTCACCAGCAAGTCTCCTCTCAATTAAAGCCTTAGTTTTAACTGTGAAGTCATTTGGAGAAGATGAACCTTCCTAGAAGTGTTTAAGGGAGAAGTCCTGTGAGTCTTCAAACGTGAGTGTCTATTGCTCTTTTGCGGAGTCTGGAACAGATGACAAAACCCCGGGGATGATGCGTTTGGTTTCATTGTGAAGCCAGACATGCCTGCTTTAAATCGAACCCAAATATATGTTTGTGGCTGTTTCGTTTCACCAGCAGGATGAGACTATAGGGGGCTATTTTGTTTTGCACTCCCGCCACATGCCGTCCTGTTTTGAGCATTAATGACCGCGTTGACTCCAAAGAGGTAGAACCCAGAGGTAAACGAACCCATTCCTGCTATTCAGCAGCAAGTCTCCTGTCAATTAAAGCCTTAGTTTTAACTCTGAAGTCGTTTGGAGAAGTGCAGCCTTCCTGGAAGTGTTTAAGGGATAAGTGCTGTGAGACTTGAAACGCGAGTGTGTCTATTGCTCTTTCATGAAGTCTAGAACGGCGCACAAAACCCTGGGGATGATGCATTTCCTTTCATTCCGAAGCCAGTCATGCCTGCTTTAAATCAAACCCAAATATATGTTTGTGGCTGTTTCGTTTCACCAGCAGGATGAGACTATAGGGGGCTTTTTTGTTTCACACTCCCATCACATGCCGTCCTGTTTGAAGAAATAATGTCCACGTTGACTGTAAAGAGGTAGAACCCAGAGCTAAACGAACCCATTCCTGCTATTCACCAGCAAGTCTCCTCTCAATTAAAGCCTTAGTTTTAATTGTAAATGTCATTTGGAGAAGCGGAACCTTCCTAGAAGTGTTTAAGGTATAAGTGCTGTGAGACTCGAAACGCGAGTGTCTATTACTCTTTTGTGGAGTCTGGAACGGCCCACAAAACCCCGGGGATGATGAGTTTGGTTTCATATTGAAGTTAGTCATGCCTGTTAAAAATTGAACCCAAATATTTGTTGTGGCTGTTTCATTTCACGAGCAGGATGAGACTATAGGGGGCTATTTTGTTTCGCACTCCCGTCACATGCCGTCCTGTTTTAAGCATCAATGTCCTTTTTGACTCTAAAGAGGTAGAACCCAGAGCTAAACGAACCGATTCCTGGGTCTTAGCATCAAGCCTCCACTCAATTAAAAGGCTTAGTTTTAACTGTGAAGTTGATTGGGAGACGCGGAGCTTTTTTGTATAAGTGTTTAAGGGATAAGTGCTGTGAGACTTGAAACGCGAGTGTCCTATTGCTGTTTTGTGGAGTCTGGAACAGCTCACAAAACCCCATGATGATGCGTTTGGTTTCATTTTCGAAGCCAGTCATGCTGGCTTTAAATCGAAACTAAATATATGTTTGTGGCAGTTTCGTTTCACTCAGCAGGATGACACTATAGGAGGCTCTTTTGGTTTCGCATTGCCGTCACATGCTGTCCTGATTTAAGCATTAATGTCCGTGTTGAGTATAAAGAGGTAGAACCTAGAGATAAACGAACTCATTCCTTTTCTTTAGCAGCAAGTCTCCTCTCAATTAAAGGCTTAGTTTTAACTGTGAAGTCGATTGCAGAAGGCGGAGCTTTCTGAATAGTGTTTAAGGGGTATTTGCTGTGAGACTTTGAAACACGAGTGTCTATTGGTTGTTTTTCGCAGAGTCTAGGTACGGCCCACAAAACCCCGGGGCATGATGCTTTGGTTTCATTTTGAAGCCATTCATGCCTGCTTTAAATCGAACCCAAATATATGCATGTGGCTGTTTCGTTCACCAGCAGGGATGAGACTATTGGGAGCTATTTTGTTCGCATTGCGGTCCACATGCCATCCTGTTTTAAGCATTAATGTCCGTGTTGACTCTAAAGAGGTAGAACCAAGAGCTTAACGAACTCAATCCTCTGTTCAGCAGCAAGTCTCCTCTCAATTAAAGCCTTAGTTTTTTGACTGTAAATGTCGTTTGGAGAAGCGGAAACCTTCCTAGAAGTGTTTAAGGGATAAGTGCTGTTGAGACTTGAAACACGAGTGTCTATTGCTCTTCTTCCGCGGAGTCTAGGACGGCCCACAAAAACCCCAGGGATGATATTTTTGTTTAATTTCGAAGCCAGTCATGCCTGCTTTAAATCAAAAGCAAATATATATTTGTGGCTGTTTCGTTTCACCAGCAGGATGAGACTATAGGGAGAAAGTCTATGCTCCAACAACAGATGTTGAAGATGAAGTTTGTGACATGTTCTACAACCATGTGAAAGAAGAAACAGACTGGATTTCACAACAAGATCTGGTTATCCTCATGAGGGATCTCATAGCTAAAGTAGGCCAAGGAAAACATGGGAACATTGTTGGAAAATTTTCCTTGGAGAGCGAAATAAAGTTGGTGAACAACTTATAGACTTTTGTGCAACATACCAGCTCACTATCATGAACACAACATCACAAAAGGAGGCTTTGCACCTGGACATCACCGAATGGCATTCACTGGAACCAAATCGACTATATCTGTATTTGTCAAAAATGGAAATCATCAATCGTAATGGTGAAGACAAAACCTGGAACCGACTGTGGAATTGACCATGAACTTTTGATGTGAAAGATTAAACTATGAAAGAAGAAGAAGAAGGAGCAGATAATACCAAAGTTCTACTTGATTACCATAACACAAACATTCTGGGCAATCTACATCATCATATTGCCCTGCTGGACACAGGTGAAAAAGAGCCAGAAGTCAACAAATATTGAGAAAACATTGATTAAAAAACAGAAAAGACCATCATAACCATGGATAACTGCCAAAACACTGAAGATAGTGGATGAAAGGTGAACAGCCAAAGCCAGAAGTGATAGGCAAGCTATAAGTGAGATCCACAAGATACTTAATTGAGCCATTCAGAAGGACAAAGAAGCTTACAACTAGATAATATGCACGGAAATAGAAAAGAAACATATCAAAGGCAAATACAGAGCAGCCTACAAGAAGATAAAAGAATTTAGGAGTATGCTGAAGGACGCTCATGGGAACAAGCGTACTGAACCAGAACAAATAAAAGACATGGAAAGAATACAACCAGCAGCTCTACCAGAACAATGCAACAAAACAGGATGAAGTGACTGTTGCCTTCAACTGTGAAGTTATGGCTGCTATCAAGCTTCTATCCAATAATAAGGCTCCAGGATGCAACAACATTCCCATAGAGCTCCTTAAGCCCTCTGAAACTACTGTGGAAGCTATCACAAAGTTATGCCAACAGATTTGGAAAACTAGCAAGTGGACAACAGATTGGGCCAGATCAGTCTTTATTCCCATACCTAAAAAGGGTGATGCTATTGACTGCAGCAACTGCCAGACTATTGCATTTATACCTCACGACACCAAGGTACTTTTCAAGATCATACAGAGACAATTACAACTATTTGTAAAAAGGGAGTTGCTGAAAGAACAAGCAGGTTTCAGGAAAGGCAGATGAACTACAGATATTATAGCCAAAATCAGATGGATCTTGGAGAAGGCCAGGGGATATCAGAAAAGCCTCTACCCATGCTTTATAGACTACAGCAAAGCTTTCGACTGTGTGGCCACCAAAAAGCTTTGGATGACATAAAGACCATGGGTGTGCAATCCATTTGATCAACCTGATAAGAAACCTCTAAAAAGCAACAGTACAGACTGAAAATGGAAATACCAGTGGTTTAAAGTCAGGCGTGGGGTTAGACAAGGATGTATTTTAATTGCCGTTATTGTTTAAACCTATATGCCGTAGCTATCTTCAGAAATATTGCCTCTGCCGAAAGTGAAGAAGGTATTCAGATTGGAGGGAGAAATCTGAACGAATCTCAGATATGCAGATGATACAACCTTGATTGCAAGCAGCCAAGAAGGCATGAAGGACTTACTATGGGCAGTTAAACGAGAAATCCAAGAATATGGACTCTTACTCAATGTGGCCAAAAACGAAAATTCTAACAACCGACAACGGTGATCAAGACACTTTTGAACTAGACCGGAGATGAAATAGCAGTGGTCAAGGAATTTAATCTACTGCAATCAATGGTGAAACACTGAGGCTGCATCTACTCTGGAGATCAAATGGAGGATGCAATGGGAAAGATGACAATGAAAATCACTGGACAAGGTTTTCAAATCTAGGAACACTTTCCTATCAACCAAGATACGGCTCACACACAGTTGATCTTTCTTTGGTCCCTTTTGGTTGCGAAAGCTGGACATTAAGGAAACAGGACAGTCGACAAATTGATGCATTGAAATGTCATGCTGGAGACGGATTTTATCATACATGGACAGCCAGAAGGACAAACAAATCAGTCATGGAACAGATTAAGCCAGCAATGTCACTCAAAGCATGGATTACAAAGCTACACCTCGCCTACTTTAGACATACCATCAGAAGACAATAGTCACTGGGAAAAAGATATCATGATTGGCAGAACAGAGGGAACAAAGAGACGAGGAAGGCTTGGCAATGCGATGGCTTGACACCATTACAAGAAGCAACAAGGAGGACTTTGGCCAAATTTAATCATCTAGCACAAGATCGAGCTGCCTACAGATCGTTTATCCATCAAATCGCTATGGTTCAGGATCGAACCGATGGCCTTTTAACTACTAACCTGAGTGTATACTTGGTGCCCCCTCAACTGGAGGGGCACCTACACACCCACCAGAAGGGTGAAATGGAAGTGGGGCCACTGGCCTAGCACAATATTCTTTGCCCCTGACACCTGCCCCAATAGCAAAGGTTGGGCCCCCACCCCAAATAGACAGCATTTGTTTTAAACTCAACTGCTTCTCTAATTTTATTCCAATAAACAGTTTTTGGTGCTGTGCCAGGCCAATCTGATGCAATTTAGGGGAAAACTGCTGTGGTGTTAACATAATAATTATAAAACATTTTGACACTCCAGTGTTTTGGCTACTTCATCCATCCATCCATCCATTATCCAACCCGCTGAATCCGAACACAGGGTCACGGGGGTCTGCTGGAGCCAATCCCAGCCAACACAGGGCACAAGGCAGGGAACCAATCCTGGGCAGGGTGCCAACCCACCGCAGTTGGCTACTTCATTTTCTTCAAATAACTGCATATCATTAATTCTACCTGGGTCATAGACTGGCAGGTCTTTATTAATAAACTGTCTTATGGTCAGTGTCCTGAGGTGACCGGGAAAGTCCCATTGCGGCTGAATATATCAATAAATGAGATATAGAGAATATGATTTGTTAAGGCACGTGTTTACTACCTGTCAAAAGTTTTAGAACAGCTCAGTTTTTCCACTTTTTCTTTAAATTTAATCAGTTGAAATGCAATAATTGACCTAAAATGGTGAAAAGGTAAGAAGTAAACTTCTAGAGGTTTAAATTTAAAGTTTAGGATAACAAAAACTGAAAAAATAGGAAACATCAGAATACTACAAATAGGCCTTCTTCATGGAATAACTACAGTAATCCCTCACTTATCACGGGAGATAGGTTCCAAGGCCGACCACGATAACTGAATTTCCGCGAAGTAGGGACACCATATTTATTTAATTATTTAACGTGTATTTGGACGTTTTTAAACCCTCCCTGTATTGTTTACAACCCACCCTTTACTCTATTAATAACAGGGACAACTGCTAAGCAATATGAAATCGGTAGATAAGTTTACACTTACTGTATAGCGAAGTACACGTAGCAGCTTGTAAGCGGTCATGACGTCGTCGACCTTGTTGCAAAGATTCCTAAAGCAGATTCCATCCAGACTACTGCCTTATCACATCCACTTGCAACTCGTTTTGCGCCCTGGTTAAAGGACACTGCGGCCGTAGATCATATATGCTTTTCCTCCTTTTTAAATAAAAAGAATCGTGGACTCATTGAAACTTTTACCTTTTCTGCAATCATTTGCATCTTCTGTTGGCGCTTGGACACGGCCCCTGAAGCAGTAGCACGTTAATGCTGAATGAGTGAGATGAGACTTCCTGGTTAATGCAATACTCCGTCGCTGAGCCAATCAGCAGCACACAGGAACTTAACTGCGTGCTCTGATTGGGTAGCTTCTCAGTCATCCGCCAATAGCATCCCTTGTATGAAATCAACTGGGCAAACCAACTGAGGAAGCAAGTACCAGAAGTTAAAAGACCCATTGTCCGCAGAAACCCGCGAAGCAGCGAAAAATCCGCGTTATATATTTAGATATGCTTACATATAAAATCCGCGAAGTCGTGAATCCGCGACAAGTGAACTGCGAAGTAGCGAGGGATTACTGTAATACATTACAACCTACCGATGTTCTGCAGCAATGAAAGTAAATTAAGTCTTACAAGTTGAAGCAAACAATTTGCACAGGTGTCCCAAACTTCTGTTGATTACTTAAAAACCCTGTCTGTCTTAAAGCAGAGTTAGAACAGACTGTGTTACTACACCCTCTACACCCTAGAATGTTGTAAATTCCCGTGATAATGGAAAGAAAATGGCAATTAACAAATGAAATGAGACAGAGCATTATTACCCTTAGTACAGTAGGCCTTTCATTTAGATTGACTACCATTCTTTGATTGTATGCAAAAGTTAAAATTCCCACTTGCGACAAATAAAATGCTATGTCTTTATATAGTGCATTTTCTATCTATCTATCTATCTATCTATCTATCTATCTATCTATCTATCTATCTATCTATCTATCTATCTATCTATCTATCTATCTATCTATCTATCTATCTATCTATCTATCGTCATATTGAAAAGTTTGGGAACCCCTCTTAATTCTTTGGATTTTTGTTTATCATTGGCTGAGCTTTCAAAGTAGCAACTTCCTTTTAATATATGACATGCCTTATGGAAACAGTAGTATTTCAGCAGTGACATTAAGTTTATTGGATTAACAGAAAATATGCAATATGCATCACAACAAAATTAGATAGGTGCATAAATTTGGGCACCCCAACAGAGATATTACATCAAAACTTAGTTGAACCTCCTTTTGCAAATGTAACAACCTCTAGACGCCTCCTATAGCCTTTGATGAGTGTCTGGATTCTGGATGGAGGTATTTTTGACCATTCTTCCATACAAAATCTCTCCAGTTCAGTTAAATTTGATGGCTGCCAAGAATGGACAGCCTGTGTCAAATCATCCCACAGATTTTCGATGATATTCAAGTCAGGGGACTGTGACGGCCATTCCAGAACATTGTACTTCTCCCTCTGCATGAATGTCGAACTGTGTTTTGGGTCATTGTCTTGTTGGAATATCCAACCCCTGCGTAACTTCAACTTTGTGACTGAACATTATCCTGAAAAATTTGTTGATATTGGGTTGAATTCATCCGACCCTCAACTTTAACAAGGGCTCCAGTCCCTGAAATAGCCACACAGCCCCACAGCATGATAGAACCTCCACCAAATTTGACAGTAGGTAGCAGGTGTTTTTCTTGGAATACGGTGTTCTTCTTCCGCCATGCAAAGCGCTATTTGTTATGACCAAATACAGTAATCCCTCGCTATATCGCCCTTCGACTTTCGCGGCTTCACTCTATCGCGGATTTTATACGTAAGCATATTTAAATATATATCGTGGATTTTTTGCTGGTTCGCAGATTTCTGCGGACAATGGGTCTTTTAATTTCTGGTACATGCTTCCTCAGTTGGTTTGCCCAGTAGATTTCATACAAGGGACGCTATTGGCAGATGGCTGAGAAGCTACCCAACCAGAGCGCGTATTACATATTAAATAAAACTCCTCAAATATATTGTGAGCACGGGGGCTGTTCGCACCCCTAGAGGATACGGCCGCTCCTCAAAAAACGCTGAAAGATTACCTTCACATTGCTCTCTTCTTTGTTGTGCTTACATATGGCTGCTTTATCAAGCGATATGCTTCCTGCACGGTGCTTCGCATACTTAAAAGATCAAACAGCACGTATTGATTTTTGATTTTTACTTTTCTCTCTCTCTCTCTTGCTCCGACATTCTCTGCTCCTGACGGAGGGGGTGTGAGCAGGGGGGCTGTTCGCACCCCTAGACGATACGGACGCTCGTCTAAAAATGCTGAAAGATTATCTTCACATTGATCCCTTCTGTGCAGCTGCTTCGTGAAGCGACATGCTGCACGGTGCTTCGCATACTTAAAAGCTCGAAGGGCACGTATTGATTTTTGATTGTTTGTTTTTCTCTGTCTCTCTCTCTCTCTCTGACATTCTCTGCTCCTGACGGAGGGGGTGTGAGCTGCTGCCTTTCTTGCAACTGCTTTGTGTGGCGGTGCTTCGCATACTTAAAAGCCAAACAGCCCTATTGATTTGTTTGGTTTTCTCTCTATCTCTCTGACATTCTCTGCTCCTGACGCGCACTCCTTTGAAGAGGAAGAAATGTTTGCATTCTTTTAATTGTGAGATGGAACTGTCATCTCTGTCTTGTCATGGAGCACAGTTTAAACTTTTGAAAAAGAGACAAATGTATGTTTGCAGTGTTTGAATAAAGTTCCTGTCTCTCTACAACTTCCTGTGTTTCTGTGCAAATCTGTGACCCAAGCATGACAATATAAAAATAACCATATACAGTGGTGTGAAAAACTATTTGCCCCCTTCCTGATTTCTTATTCTTTTGCATGTTTGTCACACAAAATGTTTCTGATCATCAAACACATTTAACCATTAGTTAAATATAACACAAGTAAACACAAAATGCAGTTTTTAAATGATGGTGTTTATTATTTAGGGAGAAAAAAAATCCAAACCTACATGGCCCTGTGTGGAAAAGTAATTGCCCCCTTGTTAAAAAATAACCTAACTGTGGTGTATCACACCTGAGTTCAATTTCCGTAGCCACCCCAGGCCTGATTACTGCCACACCTGTTTCAATCAAGAAATCACTTAAATAGGAGCTGCCTGACACAGAGAAGTAGACCAAAAGCACCTCAAAAGCTAGACATCATGCCTAGATCCAAAGAAATTCAGGAACAAATGAGAACAGAAGTAATTGAGATCTATCAGTCTGGTAAAGGTTATAAAGCCATTTCTAAAGCTTTGGGACTCCAGCGAACCACAGTGAGAGCCATTATCCACAAATGGCAAAAAACATGGAACAGTGGTGAACCTTCCCAGGAGTGGCCGGCCGACCAAAATTACCCAAGAGCGCAGAGACGACTCATCCGAGAGGTCACAAAAGACCCCAGGACAACGTCTAAAGAACTGCAGGCCTCACTTGCCTCAATTAAGGTCAGTGTTCACGACTCCACCATAAGAAAGAGACTGGGCAAAAACGGCCTGCATGGCAGATTTCCAAGACGCAAACCACTGTTAAGCAAAAAGAACATTAGGGCTCGTCTCAATTTTGCTAAGAAACATCTCAATGATTGCCAAGACTTTTGGGAAAATACCTTGTGGACTGATGAGACAAAAGTTGAACTTTTTGGAAGGCAAATGTCCCGTTACATCTGGCGTAAAAGGAACACAGCATTTCAGAAAAAGAACATCATACCAACAGTAAAATATGGTGGTGGTAGTGTGATGGTCTGGGGTTGTTTTGCTGCTTCAGGACCTGGAAGGCTTGCTGTGATAGATGGAACCATGAATTCTACTGTCTACCAAAAAATCCTGAAGGAGAATGTCCGGCCATCTGTTCGTCAACTCAAGCTGAAGCGATCTTGGGTGCTGCAACAGGACAATGACCCAAAACACACCAGCAAATCCACCTCTGAATGGCTGAAGAAAAACAAAATGAAGACTTTGGAGTGGCCTAGTCAAAGTCCTGACCTGAATCCAATTGAGATGCTATGGCATGACCTTAAAAAGGCGGTTCATGCTAGAAAACCCTCAAATAAAGCTGAATTACAACAATTTTGCAAAGATGAGTGGGCCAAAATTCCTCCAGAGCGCTGTAAAAGACTCATTGCAAGTTATCGCAACGCTTGATTGCAGTTATTGCTGCTAAGGGTGGCCCAACCAGTTATTAGGTTCAGGGGGCAATTACTTTTTCACACAGGGCCATGTAGGTTTGGATTTTTTTTTCTCCCTAAATAATAAAAACCACCATTTACAAACTGCATTTTGTGTTTACTTGTGTTATATTTGACTAATGGTTAAATGTGTTTGATGATCAGAAACATTTTGTGTGACAAACATGCAAAAGAATAAGAAATCAGGAAGGGGGGCAAATAGTTTTTCACACCACTGTAAACATATGGTTTCTACTTCGCGGATTTTCACCTTTCGCGGGGGGTTCTGGAACGCAACCCCCACGATCGAGGAGGGATTACTGTAACTCAATTTTTGTCTCATCAGTCCAAAGCACTTTGTTCCAGAATGTATCTGGCTTGTCTAAATGAGCATTTGCATACAACAAGCAACTCTGTTTGAGGCGTGAGTGCAGAGAGGGCTTCTTTCTCATCTCCCTGCCATACAGATGTTCTTTGTGCAAATTGCGCTGAATTGTAGAACGATGTACAGATATACCATCTGTAGCAAGATGTTCTTGCAGGTCTTTGGAGATGATCATTGGGTTGTCTGTAATCATTCTCATAATCCCGCGCATATGCTGCTCCTGTATTTTTCATGGACTGCCAGACCTCGGTTTAACAGCAACTGTGCCTGTGGCCTTCCATTTTCTGATTACATTCCTTACAGTTGAAACTGTTCCCGAACTTTTTCATATGACTGTATCTAGTCACAGGAAAACAGCTGTACAAGATCTGTCTGAAAGTGAAATGTCAAGGTCAGTTGAGAGCAATGTGGGATGACACACCCTGGAGGAAGAAGATCAGTGTTCCTGAAGGAACGTTGCCAGCATGGAGGGCACAATATAAACAAACACTGGCCAGGAGGGTGGAGGGAATGTACTGTGGAGGATATTGTATGGTATAGAAGTGAACTCCTTCTTCTCAGTTATATTTCCAGGGTTTCTGAATACCTGTCTTTTTTTGTGGGCTGTAGAGAAGCTGCTTCATTGTTTTTTGCTTTGTGAAAACCTCATACAATTTCTTAGAATGACACAGCTGCTGATTGAGGGGAAAGGGATCATTTATAATGGGATTTAATTTGTGTTTGGGGTGAAGAGTACAAAAGAACAAGGGAAAATGATAACCTGATAAACTTTATTTTAGGACAGGGAAAACTGGAAATTTGGAATAAAGAAAGCAAGTACCACAGATCCCCATTGTGTAATTTAAAATGATATGTGATAGTAGGATAGTAGTGAATTTAAATTTTTACAGATCTACTCTGAGTCCCGTACAGTTCCAGGATAACTGGGGTGTAAATAATGTGCTATGCAAATTTGAAAATGATGGACTGTAATTTGTATTATAATTTTATCAGTAGTTGGATATTTATGATAAGAAATAAATAGATTTTGTTAAGCAATGAGTGGGATTTGAGTCACATGTGTTGTTAGGATTTGTAGAGATCAGGGTCTTAGCCCCCACTTTGATTTTTGTGCATAGCCTTAATTGGATTACTCAAGTAAAAATAATACCCAACATACAGTGTATAAGATTGAAGCGACCTTTTGCGATATAATCAGGGGCTGAATCAAATAAGATAGATCTAAAGATCAGGGGGTTAATGATATTATTGTACATTCCCAAAAAAAGATCAGTGGCTAAAGCTTATGATGTCCCAATAATAATGATGCCACTGGTTAGGACATGGAGAGGATGAATCAGATGAGTTTTGGGGTTTGGGTAGATATATAATGAACAAGAGATTTAATGAGAGTGTTTATTGTTCCTACCCACTTTTAACTAAAATTCATTCATGGATGTTTTTAATCATATATATTATACTGTACATTTGGCTTCAGCGAGACTATGGTTACAGTGAGGCATTATGCAGAAGTATGGCTGTTGGTATAAAGGAGCCCCAGTAGTGTTTCTTGACACACTTCTGCTGAAAGATTTGTTGGCTGAAAATACTTAGTTTAAGTGTGTCAGAGAGAGGATGTGCATCACTGTTCATAATGGCAGTCAGTTTTGTTTTAAATCTCTTTGTGTGTCCCATAACTGAGCTTGCCCTTTTAATTAGCTTGTTGATTCTGTGGATCTTTCTTGAAGTGATGTTACCAGTCCAGCACACCACAGAGTAGAAAATTGCACTGGCCATCACAGAGTTATAGAAGATGTAAAGGTTGTCATTACAGTACCCACATTAAAGGTGTGCATTCTCCTGAGAAAAAGCACACCTGCTTATCTATGTAATCATCTAATAAGCCAATCAAGTGGCAACAGTGCAATGGATAAAATTCTGGAGATCCACATCAGCAGCTTCAGTTAACGTTCACATCAAACACTAGAGTAGTGAAAAAATATGATCTCAGTGAGTTTGACTGTAAGTTAATTGTTAGTGCCAGATGAACTTTAATTTATGTAACTGCTGATCCCCTGGGATTTTCATCCCCATCTCTCTCCAGAGTTTACAAGAGTTTGCAAAAAATCAAACAAAAAAAAAACATTCAGTTAGTGGTAGTTCTAGGGACAGGAATGCCATGCTGATGACAGAGGTCAGAGGAGAATGACGAGACTGGTTTGAAATGACATTATGGCTACTGTAGCTCAGATAATTTCACTGTACAACTGTGGTGAACAGAAAAGAATCTCAGAATGCAAAACACGTCATACCTTCAGAAGAATGGGTTACAACAGCAGAAGACCCTGTCAGATTTAACTCCTGACAGCCAAGAACAGAAGGCTGGGGCTCCATTGGGCACAGACTTGCCAAAACTGGACAGTTGAAGACTGGGAAAAACGATGCCTGGTCTGATGAATCTTGATTTCTGCTGAGGCAGAATTTTGTACCAACAACATGAATTAATGCATCCAAACTGCTTTGTATCAACAGTCCAGGCTGCTGGTGGTGGTGTAATAATGTTTTCTTGCTTAAATGCCTCAGCCTATTTGAGTATTGCTGCCTTATGTGTGTATCCCTTCATGGCCACAGTTTAAACATCTTCTGCTGGCTACTTCAAGCATGATAATGCACCATGTCACAAAGCAGAAGTCATCACAAGCTGGTTTGTGGAACATGAATAATGAGTGCAGAATTCGTCGGTGGAATTCCCAGTCATCGGATTTGAATCAAATAAAAAGGTGAGATTCACTGATGAATGTGCATCTGACAAATCTGTAGAAATTGTCTGATGCAATCATGCTAGCATTAATCAGAATCTCAAAGGAATGTTTCCAGCATCTTGTGGAATCCATGCTATTATGAACTGAATTAGTATTAGTATGATGTCCCAAATGATTTTCCCAGTGAGTGTATACTAATGGATGGATAGATAGATAGATAGATAGATCAGGGGGAATCTAAACAGGAAAAGATTTGCACTTCATGAAGGTAAGCAATTTTTTTATACTAGAACACCTGGTGGGCAAGCAAAGAAGCAGACAAAACTATCAGCAAGGAGGCTCATCCTGCTTATGGAAAGAAAGATTGAGGCTATCCAGTGATCTGGCCACATATGGGCTCTCCTTGAGACATGGCCCTCTAAATGCTTAGGATTGTAGGGCCACCAGGGCCTGTTAGAGGGGCACTAGCCTGTGGTCTCAAATGGAAAAGTAGGTCTATGCCAGATGCCAGGAGTGATACGTAGGCTCAGCAAGAATCCACTCTGACATGGGCATTGTAGCCACATCTGTCTCTCTCGATCTAGAATCTGGAAGTGAAATGGAGCAAGTGCTTATCTTTTACTTTCCTTTAATTCATATTCTCTTGTGTTTAGTTATTTAATAAATTTATAATGCTTGTTTTTCAGTTATTCTATATAAAAGAATCCTCTATCTATCTATCTCCCTTATTAAATAATACATGCTTCTCTGATTCTATTCAAGAATAAACACACAATTTTACTAATCCTACAAACAAAAAACACTATATTTTGGCAAAGCATATCCATGACTGTAAGTTCTTTTTTTAATGCAATCCAATTCATTTCCTGCTTGTTTTCTCATTCACTCAGTTATTCTGCAGGAATAAACAATTGGTAATGAATGCACTTTGCTTGGAACAGTGAACACTGTGTCAATTTTTCCTTTTACATCCACAAAGATGTGTCTGCTAGTTATGTTTTGAATTGAGAGTAACGACCGGTGCATGAATGGACCCTAAGTTGGGCTGGCACCCTGTCGAAGTCTGGTTTCTGCCTTACAATGATGCAGCTGCTGACATGGACTCTGGGTTCCTAAGAGAGTTGGGTTAAAGTGCCTCCTTTGATACAGCTACAGTATGTAAACACATCTAAAAGTTGGACTATGACACTTGCAACTGGTTTCTATCAGGGCACGCGCTACCTTGGAATAGTGACTGAATAGGTGGGTTTCCTGGGTGGGGTCATGCAGCTCAAGTTTTCCAATTATGTCTTCTCTTGATCTTGTACAAAACTTTTACCCAATTGTTATTTTCTGTGCTTCTTCCCAACAGTAACAAATTGCATTGAAATATTTCGCCTTTAAGGACACTGCCTTATTCTCTAAATATTTACAATAAATTGTCACTAAGACAGAGCCATTTATAATGTTAATTTCCAGGCTTGTACTTCTTGATTAGAATCAGCGATTGTTTAACCAAATCTGTTCATACAGGTTCCCTGTGTATTCTGTTAATGCAGTTTCTGAAGATTTAGTTCCCTGTTTTATACTTTAAGCACAATTCTATGAAAAATATCTTTTTTGTTAAAACAAAACTCTATTCATTGTCAGAAGAAACAAGGAATTTTCTAGTTACACAGGCTTTTTTTTTTAATAAAATCAAACTTTTTATTACTGCTTTAGAATTATGTATAGCATTGCTTAGTGTTGCAGAAACTTAGAACTTAAGTCTTGCGCAGTCTGATGTGGCCATCTCAAATTTCAAGCCTTCAGAGTAACCTAGAATTGTGGTAAGCGAGATTACTCACCAATTGACCTGAACACGGACTCCAACTTTGGAAAACTGCTGGAATGAATGCGTGTGCCTGGCTTCAAAACTGTGGTGATTTGCTGCCACCTACTGGAGACTATCCATATTACAAGTGTAACATTCTCTATAGAATTTCTCCATTTCCAAAACTACACCCTGCCATCAAAAAAAAAAAAACAAAAACAAAACATATAGTGTGGTTTGTAGGTGCTGGTTTTAGTAGATCTTAATATTATGTTCCTAATCTTTGGTAATAATTTCTTTGGACTGCTCAGAGGCCTATGCTTTCATTTTAGAGTATTAGTGATTACTTCATTTTTGGTCAGAATTGATTGTGCACTTGGTGATATATCAAGGCTACTTATTTCTAAAACTCACCCTGCATACTGTGACTGAGACAACTCTGTGCGCCACTCTAACTTGAGCCCAAACACATCCACAAATGAGGCATAGGTTTTCCTGTACAGGATCTGGTTATTGGCTGATGGGTGGAGTGGTTCATCAACTTTCCTACTTCCAAACAACCCCTAAACGTCAGGACCACCCTTCAAAAGGACAGGGGAGATGCTGAAACCTCTTGGAAGAACAGGGTCTCCTATTAACACATTTCTTCTTTGTTTTGTTTTTGTATTTGAATGTTTTTATTCATTTAATGACGACGACCCCTACCATTGACTTTGGTTAGATAGAGCAGCTAAATAAAACTGTAGCTGCTATATCACATTTTACCTGCTGTGAAAATATTTCTTGAAACATAACGGTGCAAAATTCACAGGTACACTTTCGTTAAATAAGCCTATAAATTGTACATGTACAAAAATACTTTACTCTTTATAAATGAAGCTTCATAACCTACAGATTGCAGCAGCATATGTAACAAAATGTATCTGACATACATACTGTACTTCTACATTGAATTGGAGACAACCCTGACTGGAATCTCTTCTCGGTAAATGGAATGGCGTGTGTGTAGTCTCTGCCACCATCTGCCTGGCCAACCCACAGCTGAAGTTATTCAACTATAGGCATATTTCTGTTTTTGGGAAAGCATTACAATATTTCACTAACTTTTTCACAATAAGTTGGTCCATCACTGACAAATCATTCACCCATACAAATAATTAACAAACCTCCATAATAAGCACTATGGATAATTATGCTTAAATTCAAACCTATATACTCACTTTTGTTTTCTTTTATTTTGCAAGTTGTGTAATTTTTGCTATCTTCATTGTAGTCAATCCTCACAGACACACACATCCATAGTGGACTATTCACTTTATTTTTCTGCTGTTACCTGCATTATAGTACCGTAAGTCAAGAATGGCACATTTTCTCTTGCACTTCCAATTATAAACTATTAAAGGCATGTGCATTATCATTTAGTTTTTCTGGCATACAGTTTTATACTGGTATGTACTTTTAATGCTAGTGTCCATTTTTGGAAAATTGTAGACACCATCTGAAAAAGAGCCGATGGTGATCAGTCACAAACATAGACCCATCTATGTACAGTATAGATTGAAAAATAAAAAATGTTCCCATACATGCATTGGGAAACCTTTGTATTCATATTTGTTCTGGCAGTATGTCTTTTTTTGTTCTTTTCTACTAATTTTAATTTTCTGGACTAGACATGTGTTGGCTTTTTCTTGTGTAGGTAAGTTATTGCTGTAATTATTATTTTTTTTTAAATCTAGAAAAGTATAAAAATTGCAATTAATTGGAATATACTACACTTGCAGCCACAGTTTTCATCTGTGTCTAGATTATTTGGTAATATCTAGCCTGGCAGCACTATATGCAAGGATGAAACTAATACACTAAAAGAGTTCAATATACAGTTGTCATTTTGCCTAAATAACAGATCTTTGTGACTAGAGGAATCCAAAATGAGCTGGAGAAAACCCACTGTTTAAGGAGGAGAATCCACACAAATAGTAAAGAGGGCCAAATACAACGTTAGGTCAATTAACATGTCAGGAAGCAGTTCGCTACTGGTCTACCTTGCCAATAATATTCTATCAATGCATAACATTGTATGCTCTATGTGTCATGAAGGAAAGAGGTTGAATTCATTAGATCCATGCAGTATAAATCACAAGTATATCAAATGGACAGATGTTGCTATTTTAATAACGAATCTATTTGTAGTACATATCATTAAACACCAAGCATTGTAATATAATGAACTGTGTTAGTTTCAGTTTGCACAGAATTTAAACACCCAAGCATAGAGTTTTCCCACAAATGTTAGGTTTAATGAGGTATTGATTCTCCCATTTAATCCAGCAAATTAAGGTTTCTTAATCACAGTAACTTCTTTCAAACATATTAGAAAATGTATACATATGAAACAATAGCACACTCATGTTTTACAAACAGCCATTTCACAATGTATTAAACACTGAAGCAGCTTACATTTTGGCAATATTTTGAACAATGCTATAAATTAACAATTTCAAAATAGTTGATAGCAAGTCCTGAGCAGCTTTGTAAAATTACGTAACTAGCAAATGTGTTAATTTTACAGATCCTTACAGTTACATAAATACATATAAATATACCGTACATTGCAGATAAGCTATACCTTTATGGCTTGAGGAATCTGCTTCTTTTTGTAACAGCAAAACAACAACTACATTGAGATTTACAGTTACAGTGCAGCAAAATAAATTATTATAAACACAGTCTCTGAAACATGAATCAAAATATGCATATTATCAATATTTTATTACTGGAAAAATCTTTGATAACACATCTTTTTTAAAGCAACCACACAGTAATTTGTACATAATAATGCAGACTACAAAAGTAGGATAAAGTGTAAAATGCACTGCATACATAAAAATTGCATCTGTAGTCTGTTAAAATTTATGTAATTGTGTTGACTAAAATGTCATAAAATGTAGTAAAAATAGTTGAGGTTAGCTAACTGAATATTAACTGGTTGACTGTGCAATTTCTATTTTATTCAATTGCAGAAATTCACTGAATCAGAAATAAGCTTTCTAGAATATTGCAAAATCACAGTGTTGAGGTAACTGCTTTAAAAATGTGTTTTATTTTCCACTTAAAACAACACCTATAGACTGAAAAGAGCATCACTTTATGATGTTTGTGCAGTGGAAGAAAAATACTTTTGGACTTCTGGTGAGGTTGCATCAGTACTCAAAGACACCATGCTGATGCTGATTGTAAGTACTGTATTCTGATTAAGCAGTATGCCAGAATGTTGTGCTTAACTATAATGAAATCAATTATTATTTTTATCTTTTTGTTATTTGACAGAATCCATTAGAAACAAAGTGACAATAAATTGTGGCGGAAATGAAGGAGAGTATTCTTCAAACTGCTTACTCAAACTTACATTTTATCTACTGTATTTAACAACATTCCAATGAAATAGTACTTTTATAGATTGCAGTTTAAAAATAGTATTAATTTGTGCTTTGTACATACTTTTTTATATAAATAAACTAATATATATGCATTAATCATTTGGGCTTGTGGACTGGTGAAACTAAAATATAAGCAATGCTTTAAAATAGTAATGAGACACACAGTATGGGGACTTGCACATGGAAGTATTTACAGTTTAAGAACACTCAGGTTTGTGGAGGATTACTGAAGATTTACAGTTTAATCTTATTTCTTGTATTGCTTCTGATAATGTTCAAGTGCAAAATATTATTTGTTGAATGTAGAAAGCACAGCATATTTGTTTGAATACCTAAATTCCGACCATTCAATTTCTTAAGTAAAAATGTTCACATTTCAGACTTGCAAATTTTGCTGCATAACTACTGTAATGATATGTATGTGTAATGTATCCCAAATATTTTTTTTGTGATCAACTTTTTATTGATTAAAAAATAAAACTGACAGGAATAAATGGACATAATATACAAAGTAATCCAAACCACCCACTCCCACACAGCCTGAGCCAGGGGATTATTTAGAAAAAAAAAAATCAAGGAGTTTCAAACTGATATTTAAAAAACAGACAAAGCAAACCAGGATTCAACTGCATTACTGGAAGCACCATTAGTCTGTGCTGCAGACATCTCCACATGTATTAAATTGTAGAAGGAGGACTGTCAGCTGTCGACAGCGACGCATTCGGGTGTCTTCCAGCGGGAGGCAATAATTAGTTTGGCTGCCAGGGTACCCAGACAGAATAACTTGCGTTCAAAGAATTTGAGTGGAAGCCTACAAAGGTCTAAAAGAAGAAAAATTTGAGGTAACAGAGGGATACTGCAGGAAAGAAAGGAAGACAGTAGGTGACATATGTGTGTCTTAAAAGAAAAGACATGGAGACAAGTGTCAGAACATGTGGAGAAAAGTGCCAGGTAAACAAAGGGAATATAAATGACAGAGAGGATCAGCAGTGAGGCTCATCAGAAACCACTTGCAGGGAGTAGGATAGAGTCTGTGTAGAATTTTGAACTGGGTGTGCTGGTAGTTTGGGTTACTAGAACAAAGCCTTATGTTGGAGAGAACTGTGTCCCTTGAAAGAGTGAAGGGAGAGGAGAAAGGTCTCGGGACCAAAGAGAAATCAAAGGTTTATAGGATGCTTTGTAAAGTAAATAGTAGAGGGTATAGACAATTTTTTTTTTCTTGGGAAAAAAAGAACAATACAAAGAGTGATTTGGTTGGGTGTTAGTCAGGGAAATTCCAAATGTCCTTAGCACTGATCAGAGTTGAAGGTAGAAAAAGAAACTGGAACCAGGGAGATTAAAATGTGCTTATAAAGACTGGAATGTCATAATCCCTGAACTATTAAACAGATCTCGCAGCAAGCCAATTCCAGCACACTGCCAAGGAGGAACTACACTGGGTTAGCACCTATTGAAAGAGCAGGTTTATGAAATATAGGAGTGAGGGAGTGCCATTTTGCAGAGGGTGCAAGTGACCTTTCCACAAGATGCCAGATGTTGATGGTGTATGGCAAAATAGATCCCAAGGCAAGTTTGACGGCTTTAGACTTCAAGGAGGTAAACAAGGCACCTTGAATTGAAAGTAGGAAAGCAAGGGAGGATTCTATAGGGTGTCATGGGGTGTTGAGGGAGAGGACACAACCATGACAAAATAGGGAGGAGAGCAAAAGCCCAATGGTATAGTTCTAGGTCAGGCAGCGTTACAATCCCAAATGTTGCAATATAGTCCCCCAAATCTGCACCTACAGTAACACTAAAGTAATTAAACAACAGGCTGAGTCTATAAAGCAAACCATGGTTGAATTCACAAATATTAATATAAAAAAAATTATGCAGGGAAGAATATTAATACAAACAATATTCTTGAGATAATGCCTTCCAATTATATGTGTTTGCCCAGGGTCACCAGTAACAACAGACCGATGTATGCAATAAGTGCTTAGCATGAGCTACACCATGAAAACTATGTATGTGCTGCAATGCAGCACCCCATTTCATGAAAAGAAAATGTATTACTGGACGCATACTGTACAGATGCATCTTCTACCAAAACAAAAACAAAAAACATAGTATTGATAGCTAATAAAATGTTTTATTTTAGAAACTTTTGATTATTAGAAGTGTCCACTTTACCTAGTACTGTATTTTCTTTTTAAAAATTATTGAAGTTATTATTGTTTTTAAAGTACACAATACTGATCATGAAAACAATTATGCACATGAAAATATAAATATATTCTCAAATCTATCCAATTAAAATTGTATGAGACCAAGGCAAGGCCGGAAACAATGCTGGACAGAAAGTATTATTTCACTATAGGACCCACATATACACTCAAATTCACTCACACCGAGACCAGTTCAGAGTCAGCAGTTAAATTTTTTTTTTTATGGGTGTAAAAAAAAATATAATGTATCCCATGAAAAATCAATGAACAACAACCATTTAGTAATTAATCTCTTTTGAATAATTCAGATATGCAAGGTTCCTAATGGTACAGAATAAATAGCACCATGTGTTTAAGAAATCTGTGCATTCAGTAGATGAATGTTGCAGGAAGTGAGTTCTGCAGAGTGCAAACATACTGTCAAACGTTCACTTTTTTTTTTTTTTAACAAGTTACAGCATCATCACATTGTTCAAAAATGCTAAGAATAGGCAAATTAAAATGGCACATTTGCTTCTTTTATACCTGGTGTTCATGGAATATCTAGTTTGTTCATTTAGCTAAAAACTGGTTTAAACCCCGATTTTAACAGTTTAAATTACTGAAGTTTTAAAATACAAAATAAAACCTTACAGAAAAGAAGTGAAATACATCACATGGCTCTGCCATTGTTTTCATTATTAAAGACTAACTAAGAAGACTTTCAATTTTTATGCACATATTTATCATTGTAAAAATTGCAAATCAGAAAAAGCAGCTCTTCAACCATGCCTCCTTACTATATTTACATAGTATATTATGAAAAATAAGCATATAATAAAGCCCTTCTGCTTTAGTGCAAAATTCAATCAATGTTTTAATACCTGAAATAGGACATTTTTTTGCCAGGTAGCTTTCTTCTTAATAATTCAAGTTAACTCCTGATAAAATCACAACTGTAATGGAGAGCTGTCTGATGAAAAATTACATCTGTAATATTTTAATGTTTATACTATTTTCAGCTGTCTTATATTTCTTTTTTTATATCTTAGCAGTTCTTCAAGATGAAAAAACTCAAGAACGTTGAATAAAATCCCTCTGTCAAATTGATTGCTGAACTGACCCTTTTCATCCTTGAGGTAGAAATACTTCTTCTGATTAATGTGCTCATTGGTTGTCAAGTTCTTTGCTGCCATGAAAAGCTATTCAAACATGAAAACATGTCAAAACACAAACATACAAGAATATTAATTTGTAATACAGTAATAAAAAGTTTGAGCCATTGCAAAAAGTTTTTACAATATTCAATTAACCGTATATTTTGCCTAACCTTTAACCCCACATCATATTTTCCTAAATGGTTCAACTTGTATTTTTAAAAATCCTGGTCTATTTTAGAGTTTAGCTTGCCTTTTCCTGAAGTAGACTCTGGTTTGTAGAACACTGTTTTATTGCTTCAGTAGTTTGTGTGTTTATCTTTTGTTGCTCAGTGCTGTGTGCCTCAAACATAGCATTTACTACTTTCTACCTACACAATTATGAAAGCAAAATATAAATGAATACATGCAATAAGAATAAAAGATTTGATTGGAATTTAGAGTCATTATCAAATATCTTAAAAAATAATTTTTCCAGCTACAATAGTTATGATAATAAAAGCCTAGCAAAACAAAGGTTTAAACCTTCATTGGACTGAAACAGGCAAAAGCACTATTTGTCAGCTACAGCAATACTTGTCTAATTTGAAGCGTTCTAGATTCTGCTTATAGATTCTAGAGAAACAGAGCAATATTGCCAGTGTTACTGATGACATTTAATTGATAGGATAGGGGATATTCGAGAGAGCACTGCTTGTGCTTTTCCTAAATATTAAAATTTACAAGTAAAAAAATACTTACATAACTGCCTGACATTATTCCAGTAACAACACCAATAAATGCAAGGAAGAGGAATCCAATTCCAATAAAAATGCTTCGACCCATTATATAAAACCAATCAATGCACAAGTATGTTCCTAGGAAACAATTAAAGCACATGGAAGCCAAGAACCCTAAGAAGTAAACCCTAAAAGAGAAAAAAATGAAAGAAAAATAATTGATCAGTTTTAAAATTAGATTATAATTTCAGAGTTGAAAAACTAACAGAACTTAAAAACATACTAGTGTATGTACTGTACTTATTACACCAAACATTCAGTAGTGAGTCTGATCCCAATGTCTATAGATTTTACATGACTTTAGTAATACAGATAAAAAAGTTGTACTTACGGTGAATTTATTTTATTAACCCTTCCGTTATTTCAATATTTAAAGCAGCTGTAATTTTAAAAATTATTTTCTTACAATTGGCTCCAGCAGACCCCCATGATCCTGTATTAGGATATAGTGGGTTGGATAATGGATGGATGGATGTATTTTCTTACATTAAATAAGATTTATAAATTGCACTGGATGTGTATGGCAGACCACACCATTAGCACCATGACGGCTGCTTAATGGTGTGCCTGTTTAGTAAGTAGTTAACTGATGGCCAGACAAGTAAAAACCAAAGGGCAAGGAAAGCCAATTGTCACCAGCATTGCAAAAACAGATAAACAATTTGGACGTGAGCGTAAGTAGGCTTTGCACCCTAGAAATCAAGGTATCAGAACTATTCTATAACATTTCAGTAATTATTTACTGCTCTGATGCTGGTCTTTCTGATCATAAAATACTGTAGGTCATTATGATTGACGAGAAGAATTCATAATTAATTGCAGAATTACAGTATTTGAGGGTTCTTCTACAGTGCCTCTTTCTCTTGCACGATTTGACTCAAAAACTAATCAATACATTGTCCTCTCATAACAGGCTCAAGTTTCAAGTATGGTATTTTTCTGTCAGGTTCTTTTAGCTCTAAGCCGTCCTCAAGAAACTGTGACACAGACACACACATGCACACACACTCATCATTAAGATATCAATGTTTTCGGTATCAGGGGACCCTAAAACATGAAGATCTGTCGAAAACTGCCAATCGAAATTTTTTTCTCCTCCCCCATAGATGATAGGTTACAGTGGGGGAGAGCGCAAAGGAAAAGAAGAATATTATAATCATTGAAGACTCAAAGGCAAATAGGTGAAAGGTTCATTGGCAGTTTGTCAGATGATAATTGTAATAAGTGGCAAACAATTAGTGATTTTAATGGAGTTGCAGAGAATGTATATGATGAATTTCTACTTTGAGAAGCCAGCAGGACAGCACTGGACATGGTTCTCCCAAATCTGGGAAATTAACAGATCTACTACAATATATGTGACAATGCAAAGTTGACCAAAAATGTATTATACCAGCTCAACTTTGGCAGTAACAACAGACCAGTTATACTCACACTCAACCTCACCACCCCATTCCATCCACAGATTAATTTCAAGAAATACAAAGGCAATAGATGCAACTCTTCTCAAAGTATAGATCCTGCCACAAAATAGAGCTGTAAAGGGTCAATCACTCAACAATTTTAGCAGTTTACCATGAAGTCCAAAAATTGTGTGGTAATAGCAAGAGTCTGGAAGGTGATCAAGAGAAACTCGTTCATTATCTATGCAACACAAAAACTCTTACTAATGAGGAACAATCTCAAGAGAGACATGGTATTTGACAGGATTATGCTCTGTGAAAAGCAAATGCATGTACTACCAAACACTATAACTCGTAAGAGTGGCAGAGATGAGAAACAGTGTTGTAAGAAGGCAAGAGAAAATGCAGCATCCAAATGTGCTCCTGATTGCCAGAGTCCAAATCCCAATTGATGTTACCCGATATATAACCAACTGTAAAGATGTTGTCAAAATGGTGCTAAAAAAGTATCTATCTAAAATGCCAGTCAATTTTATAATACAGTGTGGTGTTGTTGGTAATTATTAGGTCATCTGTGATATACTCAATCATTTTCCTATTAATGAGATCATTTAAAGGATATTCATTTTAAAATGCCTAAATGCAAGGCCAATTTACTGTATGTTTGTTATAACAGGTGGGTCAGCTGTACATAAAATACAAGTTATTTTGTTACAGGGTCCTTGTCAGCGTATTACTGTTGTGCGGTTACATAGTAAGGACTTTTTTGTATATAAAAGGAGTGTCAATTAGACAAAAAATTTAAATACAATTGAATGTAGGTTACATATTTGAGCACAACATATGCGATACATTTCTATATCATGTGTTTAGTTTTTTATTATCAATATTTTCACTTTTTAAAAATGTAATATATATTTTAACTTTTTTTTACTTGCATTGCATCTGTAAAGCACAAGTATGTGCAATATTCCTTAAATGATACATGTGAAATACACAGCTCTCAAACACATGTGACACTTAAAAATAGCAAGCACAGTGATGTAATCAAACAAAACAAAAAAAAAACAAAAAAGCAGGGCCATGTATGCTCTAGTAATATAGAGAAAAAACACAAAATATACCATGACAGCTCAAATACAACAATCTTTGTCAAATTTATTTTTCCCCCAGCTATACTTTTTTGTCCACTTTTAGAGGCCATATATAAATCAAAGCATTGCAATGTTGTTACAATAGTACAGAAATGAAGGAACTGAATGTACTAAATGTTGCATTTTTAGGTACTTTCTACTCTACATCATTATTTATTTAGAACATTCATTTATTTAGAACAATTTACAAACAATTTGTAAAAAGAGTTCCAGTGTTTTCTTTATCAGTGAACAAAGATTTATAATAATGCAGATGAACCATTAGAACAATCTAGAAGAGAATAGGCCATTCAGCCCAACAAAGCTTGCGAGTCCAATCTGCTTAATTTCTTCTAAAATAAATAAATTCATCAAGTCTAGTTTTGAAAGTCTCTAAAGTCCTATTGACTACCATGCTACTTGGTAGCTTATTCCATGTGTTATGGTTCTCTGTGTAAAGAAAAACTTCATAATGTTTTGTGTGAAATTTCCCCTTAACAGGTTTCCAACTGTGTCTCGGTGTTCTTGATGAACTCATTTTAAAATAACAGTCTCAATCCACTGTAATAATTCCCTTCATAATTTTAAACATTTCAAGTTTGTCTCATCTTAACGTTCTTTTGCTTAAACTTAAAAGGCTCTACTCTTTTAATCTGTCCTCATAATTTCTCCTCTGTAACCCTAGAATCAGCCTAGCCATTCTTTTCTGGACTTTTTTCCAGCACTACAATGTCTTTTTTGGATTCTGGAGAACAAAACTGTACACAGTGTTCCAGAGGAGTGCATTATAAAGCTTCAGCATAATTTCTTTGGACTTGTACTCCACATATTGTGTTATATTACCCAGCATTCTGATATCCTTCTTAATGGCTTACATACAGTACATCCGGAAAGTATTCACAGCGCATCACTTTTTCCACATTTTGTTATGTTACAGCCTTATTCCAAAATGGATTAAATTCATTTTTTCCCTCATAATTCTACACACAACACTCCATAATGACAACGTGAAAAAAGTTTACTTGAGATTTTTGCAAATTTATTAAAAATAAAAAACTGAGAAATCACATGTACATAAGTATTCACAGCCTTTGCTCAATACTTTGTCGATGCACCTTTGGCAGCAATTACAGCCTCAAGTCTTTTTGAATATGATGCCACAAGCTTGGCACACCTATCCTTGGCCAGTTTCGCCCATTCATCTTTGCAGCACCTCTCAAGCTCCATCAGGTCGGATGGGAAGCGTCGGTGCACAGCCTTTTTAAGATCTCTCTACAGATGTTCAATCAGATTCAAGTCTGGACTCTGGCTGGGCCACTCAAGGACATTCACAGAGTTGTCCTGAAGCCACTCCTTTGATATCTTGGCTGTGTGCTTAGGGTTGTTGTCCTGCTGAAAGATGAACCGTCGCCCCAGTCTGAGGTCAAGAGCGGTCTGGATCAGGTTTTCATCCAGGATGTCTCTGTACATTGCTGCAGTCATCTTTCCCTTTATCCTGACTAGTCTCCCAGTCCCTGCCGCTGAAAAACATCCCCACAGCATGATGCTGACACCACCATGCTTCACTGTAGGGATGGTATTGGCCTTGTGATGAGCGGTGTCTGGTTTCCTCCAAACGTGACACCTGGCATTCACACCAAAGAGTTCAATCTTTGTCTCATCAGACCAGAGAATTTTCTTTCTCATGGTCTGAGAGTCCTTCAGGTACCTTTTGGCAAACTCCAGGCGGGCTACCATGTACCTTTTACTAAGGAGTGGCTTCCGTCTGGCCACTCTACCATACAGGCCTGATTGGTGGATTGCTGCAGAGATGGTTGTCCTTCTGGAAGGTTCTCCTCTCTCCACAGAGGACCTCTGGAGCTCTGACAGAATGACCATCGGGTTCTTGGTCACCTCCCTGACTAAGGCCCTTCTCCCCTGATCGCTCAGTTTAGATGGCCGGCCAGCTCTAGGAAGAGTCCTGGTGGTTTCAAACTTCTTCTTCTTACAGATGATGGAGGCCACTGTGCTCATTGGGACCTTCAAAGCAGCAGAAATTTTTCTGTAACCTTCCCCAGATTTGTGCCTCAAGACAATCCTGTCTCGGAGGTCTACAGACAATTCCTTTGACTTCATGCTTGGTTTGTGCTCTGACATGAACTGTCAACTGTGGGACCTTATATAGACAGGTGTGTGCCTTTCCAAATCATGTCCAATCAACTGAATTTACCACAGGTGGACTCCAATTAAGCTACAGAAACATCTCAAGGATGATCAGGGGAAACAGGATGCACCTGAGCTCAATTTTGAGCTTCATGGCAAAGGCTGTGAAAACTTATGTACATGTGCTTTCTCATTTTTTTTATTTTTAATAAATTTGCAAAAATCTCAAGTAAACTTTTTTCACATTGTCATTATGGAGTGTTGTGTGTAGAATTCTGAGGAAAAAAATGAATTTAATCCATTTTGGAATAAGGCTGTAACGTAACAAAATGTGGAAAAAGTGATGCGCTGTGAATACTTTCCGGATGCACTGTATATAGAAAATGGAGTAGGCAGATGTGCAAAGGACCAACACAATCGGCCAGGATCACACTGTAAAAAAAAGACAGGCAAGTCAGACATCTGGAGCAGATCATCACTGGTTTTAGCTTCAGAAGAAAGTATCCAAGTCATCTGAGCAATTTTAATACTTGATGGCCAAACCAAATTGTGCCTTATAGAGAAGCAAAATGTACTCCCTGCTAGCATTAAGCAAGAAAATAGTGAATTATGTTGAACTTGTGTTTGAAAATATTTGCCCTTATGATGTTGTACCGGTAACGGCTTTTGCAGTCTGCTCAATACTGAATTGACAAGGATGTAAAATATGACAGATTTGACAGCCACAAGTGAAAAATGCTTCTAAATACAATGCACATCAAGATGTTTCCAGATTAATTTTTTTATGTAATTCTGTGCAGCTCCAAAATACAGATGATTCCATATAAGGGACACTGTGATAAGTCTTTGATAAATGTGCACCCATCGTAAACATGTTCTCATTGTATGGGGCGCAATTTCCATATCCACTTTAAGTAAACAAACGTGGATCCTGTCATCTCAAGCCAAATGAGTACTTTCAGAAAATGAAAATGTATGTGTGTTCATTGTGAAACTTTATTTTGAATGGCTAACCATAAATCCTATGTAAATCACCCTTGTGTACCAAAATGCCACACTTGTCATTTTCTCAACAAGCAGTGTAAAGCAGCCAGTAGCCTTGCTGGTTTTTTTTTCACCCAAGCAGTTTAGAGCAGACAAAACCTTTTAGAGTTCAAGTATCCTTGTCTATTTCAATAAATAAAAGTCATCTGGTATCAGATTTTTAATTACTTTTATGATTTGTGTATTTGGAGATTGAACAGAGCTCATTATAAAACAGATTAAACAAGATTAGGGTTAGGGAACAAGATTAAAAAAATAACCCCACACATACAGTACCTCTAATGTGAACGTAACATACAAAAATACATACTTATTGGTGTTGGCACTCAACATCACTCTATAAATTTATTTGTGAATACTGCTTGAGCTGTGTATCTTAAAATCACATAGCAACCCCTGTGCAACTGCTGCATCACAGCTTTGGGTCAGTGCCAACATTCTTGAATTAAGTTTAAATAAATTATATTTGTAGTTGGTATACTAGTGTGTTAACCACTTAAAAAAAAAAAACACACGGACATACGGACAGTTGGAGTGTTATTTCTGCAGCAGACCACCTGTTTATTTTAAAGCAGCAAGGTCCTGAAGTCTGAGTCAAATTAAAAAAAAGTGACACTGACTCCCGCTCCATGACTCCTACTATGATTTCAAGTTTGACTCCACTTCTGTTGAAATTAGTGTGAGTAAAAGCAAACAACTATTCACTTATATTAGAATGTCTGCTTTTGCATTGAAGTTTTTTTTTTTTTTTAATTGGTGACACGTTAAAATTATATTCAAATAGTGAAATTCGATCTGGCAACCCTGTCTCAATCAGATATGTATGTTGGCTCTGGTAACTACAGTATACAGAAAGCATTTGTTTTAATAAATCTCTAAGATACTTTTATTGCAGCATTTTTGTCTGTGAAGAACAGTTGACATTCTAGTATTTGCAGCTGTCGATAGTTTCTAAAATGTTCAAACGTGTGCTAGTCCATCATTTTACACTAGATGCAGATTCAATATAGAGTAATTGCATTATTTTCCTCTTTTATCTTCTTGCTCAAAATGTACCCATTTTTGAAATAAAGTGTTATTAGTCATGCTGTACTCATGTATAAGTAGTCATAGAATCACAGTTTTGCCATTTATATTATTCACAGCTAATTACAGAGTTTCTACAGGAATGGACACCATACTGTAAACTGGCAATAGGATGGGCTTTTCATAAGCAGCAGATTAACTACTTAACATTTTGGAGCTTTGAATTATTTATTTAATACAAGCATTGTAGCTTAAACAATAAAGTAAATCTGAATGGAAATACTATAAAGCTGTAGTACCCTTTCCAAATTAGTCAAAATTGGCTAAGCCATACTTAACAACTTAGTTTAGCAGAATGGAATCACTAATATTACCATACACACACACACAAAAAAAAAAAATAAAAAAACTATTAATATAATTAAACATGCATTTCAAAGTACTTTAGTTAAGCTCACCTGTTATTGTACCCGACTGAGTTGTAAACATAAGGACAATAGTGATCGAAATCTTTTACACAGCGGTTTGTAATCCGACAATGTTTAGAACGAAGGGGCTTTACCAGGCGACAGGTATGGCATAGTCTATGAAGCAAACTCTTTCTATTCTTCCAATCCTCATAAAATACAGCCTGTAAGAAGTCAGTATGGAGGCATGAACTGTTAGCAAAGTACACAAAAGTTATTTAAAATCAAAACAAATTATGGACAGATGAACTTGAAGGACATTTACTACATTAAGTTCAGCTTTAACTGCCAACAGTAGCAGAAAATGTTGCCCATCTTTTTTGCTCAGTTGACTACTTGTAGTGTCCAATTTACAGCATTTATTTTAAAATACTGATTAACCCCATTTAAATTTTGTATTTGAGCTATAAATATCAGAACACCACATAATATATAGTATTCAAAATGAATTTAAATAATGTTAAAAATTTGTTTCCAAAATATTGGGAGAGCCTGTTCCAGCAATGTCAAAAGAGGTATACCATTTTCTAATACAAAAAACATTAGTTCATTTATCTACCTATTCTCAGCAGCAGTAGGAGCATGGCACAAACCAACACTGAATAGGACTGCAGCTATTCACAGTCACTCTCAGCCAAATTAGAACTGCCAATCAACCTAACTTGCAAGTCTTTGTTATTTGGAAGAAAACTTTTAATACCTGAAGAAAGCCCACATGGGCACAGGGAGAACATGCTAGTTTTGGGCTCAGGCTGAAAATAAAGTTTAAAGTAATTCTTGAAAAAGAACTACATATATAAAAAAAAAACTTTCAGAAAATATTACAGTATATGCACTGCAATATACAATAATGATATTTATAGCCCTGATATTTTATGAAGAAATAATCTGAAAAACAATATTTCATAATGTAAAGACTAATTAAGCTCTGCTCTCTCACACCAGCTGTATCCGGAGTTTCATTGTGATCTGGGGTGCCTTCTGTGTAGAGTTTGCTTATTCTCCCTGTGTTCATGAGGGTTTTATCCGTAACATCCATTTTCCTTCTTTTCACTAAATGTGTTATATTGCCACTGTTATAAGTGCCTTGTGTTGGACTGAAGCTTTGTCCAGGATTCGTTTCTGCCTTGTGCCAACTGTTATTGGAATAGGGATCGAGGCACTGAAACTCCAAAGAAAAAAAAAAAAGGATATGGAGAGAGAGACAGAGAGAGAAAAAATTAGATTTACAAATACAGTACATATGTAAACAGTGTTAAATGTTTTATATTTTATTACCAAACTTTGCCGTTTTAGCTTTTATAAATCTCTGCTTTAACCATCCATTTTCAACCCATGGATATTCCCAGATGATGCTGTTTCAGACAGTTAAACTTTAGTTTAGTAACACATCTTAATCTTTTTTATAAACAAAATCATCTTTAAGAATTCAGTCTACAGCACATTTTTAAAGTATGATTTATCATCAATATCTGAACCCAATAATGATATAGCAGAATAAATTATTGTTTCAGAGTTGGGTACAATTATTAACTTCAACTGCTCTCTTAACTGGGGACAAATTAGTTGTTTTAAATTATATTCTTGCTTAATGTATTTTATCCCGTTTCTCTACTCAGAAATCATGCTACATTAATGTTTATTAATGTTACATACTGTAAACAACAGTACATTTAATCTCTAGCTGTCTCTTTGGTCTCCTTGATATGAAGATTAATTAGAGGTTCTCTACTATGCACATTTTTATAATTATTACTTTGTAACAAACATCTCATTTTAAATGACCAGAAAGAAAATTCTAATTTTAACAAATATTCTAAACAAAATTCCAGTTTATAAATTGTTCTACAAAAGAAAGATCATTTGATTTCAGGAACTGGAAACCAAATATTCAAATTGGACACAAATTCAACATGCGAGAGACACAATTCAGCCTGTAATTATGGATTACAATGAAAATGTATAGCCATAGTTTTGCTCCATTGACCAAGATGAGTAACTCAGCTGTACAATCTTACTTTAAAATTAGTTAGAATCCAACCTTTAAGGTAAAGGATCTATGGGTATTATAATTACAAGTGGACAGTGGATCCTTTCATAATGGATGGAAGGCAAAGTTCTGCCCATTAAATCATAAACAGAAACAGTAAATTTGGCACAGTATTCTACATTTAGACTTTAAATATTTAAATAAATAAATATTAAATATTAGAAAGTCCTTAAGACAGACAACACTTTATTTGTCCCTAGAAAGAAATTTAGCTTTTTACAGACACTCAATATGCGGGTGATACTAACTTAACTCCTTATGATATACAAGTTTTAATTCTAAATAGCCAAGACATAAGTTAAACTTGAATATGTGCAAAATATCTCCTTGTACCAGCCTGTCAAAAACAAAACTTACCTGTCTGATAGTTTCATCATATTCATTACTGTCTCTAGAAAGAAATCCTGGATCCATCAATGAAGCTTTTAGGAAAAGAAACCACATCAATACATTGCTGAGCAGGAAGGCCACATGAAACTCCCAAAGCTTGTTAAAGGAGACTGAAATAATCTGTGCAAAGCAACAGAAGGCAATTTTATTTTGTAAGTTTTAGTAATGTAATGTTTTCAAAGATGATTTGCAAACTAATAGCCTTGCTTTACTAAAGAAAATGTTTACCTGAGTCTACTAATATGTAAATGATAGTGCTACAAAATTACAGTGAATTTAAACATGCATCTAAAGCCTATGCAATTACCAATCAGCTAAAGCCAACCTTCTTATGATTAAGAACACTAGAAATATACAAGTAACTCTAGTGGGGGTTGTGCATCTTATGCAGACAACAATATATTATCATTGTATTTAATCTCCTAAGATTATACTTTGAATTATACAGTTTTGACAGAGTTATTTTAAACTGCAGGATTTCAATTTTAATATGAATTCTCTTCTTAGGTGCTTTAGAACAAGACTACAGGATTAAGTACTGCTTAACTGTAATATGTTATTGCAAAATACTCACACCAGGTTTAAATTCAGATTACATTTTTGAAAAATAACCAACCAACCAACCAACTAACCAAAAAAAACCAAAACAAATTCACTGAAGTCATGATATACTAAATAACTAAACTGTTCAAAAATTGGAACATTTACTAGGTATGTCCCAGAAAAACAAATAGTATTTCACATACCCTTTCCTGCCATCTCAGTGAATTTCTTTTGATAGAAAGATTTAAATCTCATAAGAAAACAGTTCTTCATTCTCGCATTAGTTGAACATTTGAATTCCACCTTGGAGCCCTTTTAAGCAAATCATTGCTTTATTTTTGATGTACAAATGAAATGGTGTCTGAACTTGTACATTTTGGTCTGTTTTGGAGTAGTCATCATCATTATCAGTCTCTCTCTTACACACTCTGTAATAAAAAGCCATCTCCTTCCTCTGCCTCCCTCATACAACACTGCCATTGCTACATTCTTCCACTGCTTCCTCTATGTCGCACCAACAAAGTTTTTTCTGCCATGTCCTTTGCCTGCACTTTCATGCTTCTGTCTCACATCATTTAATTGTGGTCAGAGGCAAAACCATCTGCAGTCATGTTCTCTAACTCCATCAGCCAATACAACCCAGGATTCTTCTCAACATTTTTCTTGCCCTAATAGCATACCAGATACAGCTATTATAGTAAACAGTGGTGCACCTAATCACTATGCTCTGTAATGTGCCTAAACGTCAGGAATAATATGTGATGAACAAATAAGACTTTTTTCACATTTGAATGCTGAAATAAAGTCACAGTGAGGAGTACTTTGATATTAGTTTTCATTCAAAGTGTCAGTGTTATAGGGATGGCTGTGGAAATAACACTATTTTAAGATCTTCATTCACAATAAGTAAAATGATGCAAAATCAAAGTATCTGATACAAAGGACCTGCTGCTTCACTAAAAACTACTCAAAACATTTTACAATGACTTATGTGACTGCAACAGGCGGATAGTAAATCACTATATACTTTTTTGATACTGGATCATCAGTGGTGTGGTATGATCATGTACACTTGCCTGACTTATATATGGTGATGGTGAAAAACCTTCTGTTTAGCCACAATGGTGTAAGATTAAATCAGTTTAAAATAAAATTTTAAACAGCTTCTGTCTGAAAACAGCACATTATTTTTTGCCACTGTAAATAAAACAGCTGCTAGTGGTACCAGCAAATGTCCACTGTCCACCAAAGTCAAATGCCCTTTTCTAGTTTATACTTGGAAAACGTCCAAGTTTAAAATGAACAGCACTGTATAACAATTGCCCTAGGATACTTACAGCACTGGTCAAAAGTTTTACAACATGTCAGTGTTTCGTCAAATTTATTCAGTTGAGATGAAGTGAATGACCTAAAAAAGTGAAAAGGTAAGCAGTACATTGCTGCCAAAGGTATATGTGCATTTAAAGTTTAGGTTAGCAAAAACTGAAAAAAGATACATTTCAGAATATTACAAATGGGCCTCCTTCAGGAAACTATTAATAGGTTACAAACTACAAAAGTTCTGCAGCAATTAAAGTTAAGTTGAAGTAAACAATTTGCACAGGTGTCTCAACTGTTGTTGATTACTTAAAAACCCTCTGTCTGTGTTAAAGCAGAATTGGAACAGACTGTGTTACTACACCCTCGGAGGTACCACTTAGACAATATTCTAGTGATAATGGCAAGAAAACGGCAATTAATAAATGAAATGAGATAGACCATTATTACCCTTAGAAGTGTAGGCCTTTCATTTAGAAAAATTGCACAAAAAAAAAACAAAAAAACATCAGTCCCAAAAGCACTTGGGAACTAGAAGAAACTCTAATAGGATGAGATCTGGCAGATCGAAAGTCACAACCCAATCAGAAGACAAGTTTCAGAGGATCACTAGCTTGCATGATAGGCGCCTCACAGCACAACAGCTTCAAGCACAGTTTAACAGAGGTCAAAATAAGCAAGTCTAAGTTTCTGCTGTGAAGAGATCTGTTCCTTTCCCTTTTTTTCAGTTTTTACTAACCTAAACTTTAAATTTAAACCTCTAGCAGTTTACTACTTACCTTTTCACCATTTTATGTCATTCATTGCATCTCAACTGAATAAATTTGAAGAAAAACTGAGGTGTTCTAAAACTTTTGACCAGTGCTTTAAGTGTACTAGTCTTCATGCATAGGGCAACTGTCTGTCTGAGTGTAGCTCATTTTAAACTTGAGGGTCTGCAGCTTACTCCTGAAGGCTGTAATCAGGACGCTGAACTCTGGTCAGATCTTGGAAAAAAAATATTAAAAAAACATTAAAAAAAAATAAAATAAAATTGGCTGATGGTGCCAGGGATCTGAGTGTTGTCGTTGGAGTGGACAAGCCTCTTCATCAACCTGAACCTCTTCGATGACATGAGGTTTGTGACATGAGGGATCCTGTCTCCATTGCCCAGTAGTCATCAATGGAGAGTAGCTCAGCAATCTCCATGTAGAGCAGGATAACCCCAAACTTGTTTGTCTCATCTTCAGTGGTGGTGAAGGTGGGGCTGACGTCATTCTGGGTTCCATATAACCTGGTATTGTACATTATGTGCTTGAAGAATTGGGGGCCAAAGTACCTGCTGAAATACTCAAATGGAGTCTCATGAAGTCAGGAGGAGTGTTGGTACTCTGGCAGGGATGGGTTGTCCAGGTCAGTCTTCTTCCAGGTGGTTAGCCTGGCTGCTGGCTTCATTTTCTTGGTAGGCATCTTAGCTTGAGGTGCTGGTCTCCATGCTTGTTGTCATCGTCATTTTCGTCCTCAGCACCTCTACTGCAGGCCACACATATTTTCTCTTGACAGAGAGGCCCAAGTCACTTGGGCCTGCAGTGTCCAGGTTGTGGGTGGAATGAAGTCAGGGTCTCCACATCTTTGTCTTCCTCCTTGGAACCCTCATTGTTACTGATGGGCTGGCACAACAATAGTCTTCCTCCTTCTGTAAATGAGCTGAGTAGACAGCTGCACAAGAAAAAAAAAGAAAAAAAAAAGTATATTTTTGAGTCAATATCAAGCCCACTTTGAGTTACTAATGAAGGAAAACAGTAAAGTGTAGATCTACTTAAAACAAAGAATATTGACATATATATTGTAAATACATAATATGATTGACATATAAATTGTAAATACATAATATGATTGACATATAAATTGTAAATATATAATAAGAAGTGAAAAAAGCATTACAATAAGTACTGGTGGTGCCACTTATTTTTTCTTATAATAATAAATACATACAAAATATACAGTAATAATTAACTATTAAATGATAATAATAACTAATAACTGTAATAAAATGGACTAAAATCATATATTTCACTATTTATAGCTTGAAAATTTCTATAAATGGGATAGATTTCTCACTGGATTGCTGTATAATGTTATATAAACCTGTGGAAACATCCAGTACATTATTGAGTACTATTGTCCTACATTACAATGTGTTACCTGTACCACTCAAATACAGCTTACCATTTTTCGTGCAAAAAATGTTTCACCACTTTCTAGAAATCCTACGTACACAACACCTATCTCAACATTTAACACAACTATTCAACTATATAATGTGCGAGTTTCGTCAACTTACCATTAGTTTCGATGTTATGACCATAGCTGGGGGTGTAGGTAGAGGTGCACAGCCACACTTCTGTATTCTTCCAGAATGTGAGAAGTTTGAAAGGGTGCGGACCAGTGCTGATTCATCATATTTTATGATGTCACTCTCTGTTATGTAGCCTGATCTTCATTTTTTGGCTGGGAGTAATCCATGTGGCTCTGCAACTTCACAGAGAGGCATGGGGAGGGTGTTTTGGATGTCCATTGAAGTTAGCAAATACGGTTATGTGCCCAATAAAGGGATAACTTTTATTTACTGTTTTACATGAAATTTGCTAATTATGAAAAATGTCTTGAATAAATTCTTATTTGGCTTAACAAAAGACATAGAAATGCTAAACAGATTTTTAAATAAATATATTATTCATGAGCAGTCTTCTTTATATAGCTTGTGCTACCCAGAATACACATTAAAGCAAATTACAATTAGAAAACATTGTTCTGCAAGTTCTGTTCTCCTCTGTTGCGTCTAGCTAGACATAAGAACATCCATTTGTATAAAAATTATGTTAATTTGTTCTGATTAATTGACATCATTACATACTAAAAAACTATACAAAAGCATTTTACATTGTAAGAATTTCGACATGGGTATATGTAAAGTGGACATATAAACTTAAAAGAAAAAATCAAGTAAGAACTCACCTTTGTGAAATAAGTAGGATATCCCCATAGGAACAGGCATGCAAAGAAGAAAAGGATTGGACCCTTTGATTTCCCAGGAGGGCCAAATACTAATGTACTGTAACAAATGAATACATATATTTTCTAAATACAAAATTTATGATATTTCCAAAAGACTGCACAAAAGAGGATGAACAAAAAACATTTTAATACAGTATCAAGATTAGTGAATACATGTGATAATTCACTCAATGAGGTTGAAAGGAGTCCCTTTAGAAACTTCAAGTCTCCTTACTTTACAGCAACAACTATAAAACTAAACAGAAACTGAAGGGTTATTTTGTGATTAATTAAGAGGTGTTGTTTTTCTAAGTAAACTAAAACAGACCATACTTCTATGGACATGTTATGTACACGCATTCTTTTCTTTAATACACTTTCTAGTCTTGCTTTTGATGCCTCAGTCTATGGTATGACTTCATTTTTTAAGCATTTATCATATAAATAACAAATCAGTAAGTGCAAATTTATCGTATAAATAACAAATCAGTAAGTACAACCCCAATTCCAAAAAAGTTGGGATGCTGTGTAAAATGTAAATGTAAATAAAATCAGGATGCAATGACTTGCAAATTTCATATTTTATTCTCAATACTATATAGAAAACATATCAAATGTTTAAACTGAGAAAATGTACCATTTTAAGAAAAGAAATTGATGGCAGCATCACGTCTCCAAAAAGCTGGGTCAGGGCATTGTTTACCACAGTGTAGCATCTTTTAAACACCAGAATTACCAGAGCCAACAAAACAACTCATAAATCTGGCCCACCTTAAATCCCTTCGCATCTCTCCATCAGCGTCTTTTGTCTTCTAAATGTGTCGATAAGCCCAAGCAGCAAGCAGTCTGCTATACCATCCCCCCACTGCCTCAGAACGGGCAAGAAGTTCTCCCAGTTCCTGCCTTGATTGAATTGTAAGGGGAAATAATTTGATGTGTGTTTTGTGTCTACAACAATCTATGTAAACACATCGTTATAACAGAAACGTTTTTCATGTTTTAGTAATAAATGTCAAAATGTAGACATGAACTATATAATGTGTGAAGGCTGATGGCCAAATATCAAATAATCACTTTCACAAAAGGTGCAAGTACAATACGACAGCTTCTGTGGAGCAGTGGTTAGAACTGCCAACTTATAATCCAGAGGTCACGTGTTCGAACCCGTCTACCCCGCAAATTTACCGTTTTTGAGTAGTAAGCTACTCTTATTGTTAATATTATACAATAAAAACATACATCTGATTTGTGTCTGTAACAGCCAGTGTAAATTTATAGCACTTGTAAAAGTTAGCGTTTTTTTCACTTTTATTCTCTCAGTCACGATCATGATACAACACCCACCCCCGCCCCAGATCTGATGCGGTTACTTTTTATCTGAAACTGGGAATAACTGTAGATGTGAGTGGTATTTTCAGACAATGGAACTGGAAATTCTCTGATCTGGAGGGATAAAAGCTGACACACAAACGCTGGTGAATCTGCCTTCTTCGTATCTCTTCGTCTATTGAAGTTTTTTTTATTCAGTTTTATTGAGTGTTCCTGCTCACGCTGAATTAGTATGCACCTTATGGTCCATGATGTCAAGCCGCACTGACAAAAAAAACAGAGATATATGTATATATGATATTTGGAATAACTCATTTTATGACCTGTATAGTACATTTCAGAAAACATTGAGGCACTAATGCAACATTATTCATATTATTCATATTCATTCGCATGCCTTCTTGCGCTTGCAATCAGTGACCATGTTTTTTTTTTTCGATCTTGCCCATGCAGTCTCCACTTTTTGGTGGACAGTACTGTTTCTTTTGTACTCCAGGACATGCAGAGGAAAGAATAGTACAGAATGGTCAGTTCCGCGCTATATGCAATCATCAGATTCAAACGTTAACAGTTCCCACACACCCAAAGACCGTCCTTCCTACATTTACAACATGTGTACCTGTTGCAATGCACACACTTCTCTCTATGCTGTGGTTCCTATTACATTGAAGGGGCGCCTGACACTAACCGACTGAGTTTGCTTTCCTGGGGTAAGTGGCTGTCTTGGAACAGAAGCTTGTCGATGTTGCATCCTCTTTTGCTTTATCCATTGCCTTTTCTTGCAAGAAGTGACGACAAAGTTCCTCTGCAAGGTGAGCAAAGAACACTCTTCTTTTCTCAGTGGCCCCTGTGCATGCCTTGTACATTACATGTGCGTTGATCGCTGTCAAGTCAAGCGTGTTATAACACACAGCAACCAGCCACCTGCATGCTCCTGCTCGCACTGAATAAGCTCACGCCTTCTGTTGCACGATGTCAACGCAGCACCAGGCAAAAAAGAAAGACAAATATATGTGACATTTTGAAGAAATCATTTTATGACCTGAACAGTACCAATCAGAAAACATTGTCGCACTAATGCAATATTATTTGAAAACAAACTGAATCATATCGGGTGTGAATTCACACTGGCGCTGTCAGTTAGAGTCAGATTTTGGGTACGAGGGAAAGCGTGAACGTGACTGAGAGAATAAAACTGAAAAAAAAAGCTAACTTTTAGAAACACCATACATTTACAGCTGATCTGACGCTGTTCCTTTTCAAATTATACACACATTTTATATATATATATATATATATATATATATATATATATATACACACACACACACACTGTATATAAAAACAGTAGACACATAGTGTGGTGGTAACAATAGCTTTCACCATAGTGATGGCAAGTTGCTCTTTTCAAAAAAAAAAATATTGTTGAGGCAATGCAAGCTCCATTTCCTTAATTGCAAATAGAAGCAGTCCCACATTTACTGCATTTATATATTCTGTAACATCATTTGACAGTAAACTTCCCTACAGTTTCTAGTGTTACACCATCATTAATGCTGCATATATCTACTATGCAATTTAGCTTACAAACTTGAAGTGTTTTAACTATTAAAATATTAAAAAAACATAGTACTTGCCTCCAATCACATTTTGGAGTTTGATTTCTAAATTGAGAAATAGCATTTTCTAAGTACAATGTTATCTCTTTAGATTTTCGACCTTTGGAGAGCATCAATGGTGTATTTCCATTCTTATCTGGGATTTCTATTTCAACACAATCCTGTGAAACAAATATACCAGAAATTCATGTTTAGCAATTGAAAAAGAAATCCAAATCAAAGAGTGTGCTAAAAACTGTGTAAACGTTATGGCTAGGTATACACTTCAATTACAGCTCAGTTTAAAGGGACACTGGAAATTGAAGAGGCTGAACCCAGTGATCTTACTCTGACTCTGTTAATTCCACCAGCTATTAAAGTTTCAGGAGAAGGTCCTTAATTTGAGGACCAGGAAGCCATGACCATTAACATTTCCATGAGAGGACTTCTCAAATATTAAAACAGAGAGGAGTAAATGATTTTCCTATACTGGGGAAATAAACAAACAACCACATTTGAGAGCTGTGCTTTATTTTGGTTAGTATTTTTAATAAATGGGGAAGTACCTTCTTCTGGTTTCATAAGTTGATTTTTAAAAGTTTCAGAGAAGAACTGTTGGGCCAATCAGTGCAGCATGAACTATGTGGCAACAAACAATACAGGTAAAAAATGTCTATATGCATCTTAAACATGTCAAGAAATCCCCCCCCATTTTTTAAATACCCTTAACACACTAAAGATTTCTGGGAGGCAGAAGATATCCAGTCAGCACAGGGTGCAAAGCAGGAACTAGTCTTGGATAGCACCTTGTTCTCTAAAATGAGTAGCAAACAATTGCAAAGCAGTAAATCTTAATTATAGGTTCACATGGTCATTATTGTCATGTAACTTGAAATTCTTTTTGCATGTTCTAATCAAGTAAATTTATTGAACATTTTGAACACTCTCTCAAATTCTTTAAAATTCAGCACAAAAATATTTTGTGTTATAGTACATAACTGATTAGTACCTTTACATTAATAAAACCTCTAATTTAGTCAAAACAGAAAGGCTATTCAGTGATAATGAATTCTTCTTGTACTGAAAAGTGGCATGCCAAGAAGTAAGCAGTTTCATCTTGCAATGGTCTGCCTGTCAACACTGAGGTACAACAAAAGTATTTGGTGAAAAGACTACTCAAGTACTGAGTAACTGTTTGATCATAATAAATTATTTATTTTTTAGAAATGTTGCAATAAGACAGACAAAAATATAAAATAATTTGCAAATTCTGCTATTTCCAAATAATAAAATAAAAAATGAGTAAAAATAAATAACATCTTTACAAAATAAAGAGGCACAAATAACACAAACTTCCAAATCTCGTTTTTTCACAACAAAGCTTTTGAAGCCAATACCTACAGTAGGTAACATGTATGTTTGAACAGTGCAAACTACTTACAGTGACAAGATATACTGTACACGGACAGTATAATACTGCATATTCAATTGTCCTCCAAATAGCACAGCTGATAGAAAATAACATTAGAACAAGGCAGCTTGTGCACGTACAAGAAGTCTCACTTTACCTTGACTGGCCAGTCGCGGATAGTTGACACAGACTGCTCAGCCAATCAGAGTGTAGCAGGGCCTGCCGTGCCTCAGAGACCGAGTTCGGTTCCCCGCTGGGGAGAAAGTGTTATTGTTTTGTTCTTTTTAACCTCAAACGGACATAAAATTTATAAATTGGTATGCACTGTCAGTTAATGAGATCGGTATATTTTCATGTGGGATGCTCCTTTTAAAATATATTTTTTAACAATTGAGACTGCAATTAACATGAACAGGTGTCGTTATAACTGTTATTTTTAAAGATCCATAAGATATGCATTATTTTTAAGATCCATAACACACAGACAGATACAGCACTGCGTAATACAGAGACAGACAGACAAGTCACTAGATATATAAACAAACAGGGAAGGCACTGTATAATAGATATATAAAAAAAAACAGCTAAGGGGATAGATATATAGATAGATAGGAAGGAAAGGCACTATATGATAGGCAGACAGGGAAGCTGCTATATAATAATTAAATTACTGTTATTACTATATAGATAGACAGGGAGTTCACTGTATAAAAGACAAACAGAGAAAGCACTACTAAATGAAAAATGGTACAGCCTTTTTATTAATCAACAGATACTTTAGATAGATAGATAGATAGATAGATACTTTATTAATCCCAATGGGAAATTCACAGGAAGGCAAGCAGACAGTGAGAGTACATGTAGATGTGAAAAGCACTAGACAGACAGATAGTTTTGTATCTGTTATACAGTGCCTTCCATATCTATCAGAAAAAAACAGGGTATACAGTAAATAATATATAGGGCAGAGCGGCCACTAGATAGGTAGATAGACAGACATGAAAGGCATTATATAAGACAGATAGATAGGAAAGGCACTATATACTAGGCAGAAAGGGAAACCAAAATGTAATAATACTATTATTACTACATAGTCAGATAGACAGGGAATTCACTGCATAATAGGCAGACAGCGAAGGCACTCTATAAGAAAACAGACAGACAGATCTCAGCATTAGCAATATATTAGTTTTATTTATATTATATATATATATATATATATATATATATATATATATACATATATACACACACAGTATATGTGTGTGTGTGTATCTGAGATTTACGTCAATAAAATAAATGAAAAATGACTCAGTCTGTTTATTATTCAACACACACTGCAGGAAAGCAAAAAGGCTGTTAGAGCACTGTGAGATATGGCCGGCCTTTCATCCTCGCCAATACCCCCAGGCTGCCAGGTGGAGCCTTCCCTGCAGCATGGAGGTGCCCCAAATGCCAGCAGGGAATTATGGACATTGGAGTTTTCCTTTACAGCCCTGCTGGATACTGCAGGGGCCGATAGAAGGCGCTGCAGGGAGGAGCAGCGACTATTTTCCCTACGCCCCGGAAGTACGTCCGAGTCACATAGACAAGAGGAATGACGTGCTTCCGGGATGAAGAAGAACAGCTTTTATATGGCCCAGAAGTGTTCCTAGTCACATGGACAGAGAGAGCGAAACACTTCTGGGTCAAGGACTATAAAAGTACTGTGGGAAATCCCAGACGTCGAGCTGAGCTGGGTGGAAGGGTGGCAATGCGTCTGGGAGTGTGGAGGATTGTTTATTGATTGGATTATTGTGTTTATGAGTATTGTGGAGAGGAGGGTGCTTTGTGTAAATAAAAACAATATTTGGACTTTTACCTGGTGTCTGGCGTACAGTCTGAGGGTTCAAGGGAACGATAGTGCCCCCTATCTGTCACAGTGGCGTAGCTGGCAGGATTCTCTGGCCATCGGTTTGGCAGAGGACCTGAAAATAAATTTCTGTGGACAGAGAACCCCGAGAGGACAACGTCTGAACACGCAGGCCAAATCGCCTGAACCCTCGTTCGCCCATATCAAGTCCGTCATGGGAAAAAAGAAGCAGAAGCAGTGCGGCAGCGGAGAAGGTCCACTCACTATGGCCGACACCCAGGAGGGATTACAGAGCGGCTGCGCAGCGCGGGAGAAGCCTTCGGAGGAAGATAACTACATCGAGGTATGTGCCGGCATATTTAACGTACATATATTTAAAACATCTCATTTAGTACCGTGCACGTACCTCAGAGAATGTCATCCGAAGGCTCTGTGGGAGGCAGACAAATCTTCCGAAGACGGCGGTGCATTCTTAATCAAGCTGGTGGGGAAAACGAAGGACTTCCGCAAGTCAGGTGCTGGCGTAGAACACGTGACCTGCCCAAAAGAGTTTTTGGAAGGAAGCGGTCAGCACAACGCTGCAGTCTGCTTTCCCCATAAAAAGACGGACTTGAGCTTTCCGAAGGGGAAGGGGGAGGCGAGCAAAGCACCGCTCACCCCACGAAAAGGTAAGAAGGACCGGGAAATGGCTGATCGATCCACCGACAAATTAATACAGGCGCATCGCAGTCAGCCAAAGATGGCGGCCCAGTCCTCACACAATAAGAACTCCAATTCCCAGAAGCCTCCGTGAGACCTGTCAGAGCACGTGCCAGCAGCGGGCGTGCTCATTGGCTCCTGGCCGGTATATAAGACGAATAAGGAAGTAAGCTTGCCTCTGGCCAAAGTAAATAACATTTTGGACTTGCAGGAACTTGAGAAGCTAATCGAGCCGGTAAGTAGTTTCTTGCAGGTCCTAACGAGTATTGAGAGGATCGTTGGGGAATTGGGAGCAGCGGCCGAAGCACCTTTAAGAAAGGTGAAAGAATACCTGCGGCGGTTTGGTTGGGAGCCTCCCGTATTAAAGCGGGTGCCAAGTCACCGTGTGCCCTACAAAAGAGTGTGGGTTGATGACAGAAGGGGCGGGGGAAGCACCGATTGATCCGGAACAGCTGGAAAGTGCTGTCTCTCGGAGCGATGCGGTGCTGAAGACTTCGCCTCCTTCCAATTCATATAGATCTGAAAGGCACTATATAGACAGATAAATAGCAAAGTCACTGTATAATAGATGTGGGATGCTCTTTTTAAAAAAAATTAAAAATTGAGACTGCAATTAACATGAACAAGTGTCCTTATAACTATTCTTACTGTTCAGTTATCTTACAGTAACTGTTCTTACTGTTCTGTAAGACATACACTGTCAGATAGATCACTGAATAATGCACAGACAGAGAAGTTACTAGATAGATAAACTAGGAAGGCACTGTATAATAGAAGATATAAAACTGTGAGGAGGAAAAAAAACAGCTAGAGGGATAGCTAGATAGTTAGATAGATATGAAAGGCACTACAGTGTATATGACAGGTTCTGCAGAAAGGCAAGCAGGCAGTGAGAGTACATTCACATGTGAAAGGCACTAGATAAACGGATAGATAGGGAAGGCACTTATATAATAGGCAGACAGAGAAGACACTAGACAGATACATAACAGTATTAGCTATACAGTAGTTTCGTTTTATATATAATGTATATGTATTTTACAACTCGGAGAATTATGTCAAAAAGAAATACATTATATCATATATCAATCGACACATGCTGCACGCAGGCAAGCGGGCAGTGAGAGTGGAGATAGTTGTGAAAGATGCTAGATAGATTGTATACAACAGGCAAAAATAGCGACCACTTGATAACAGTATTAGCTATAATCAATGAAAGCATGAATTAATCAACAGAAATAACCGCGATCGACATTTTAAACTAACAATTTACTTAAGAAAAAAAAAAGAAAAACGCCCCAGCACGTCTATGAAGGTAGACGCTGCAGGCAGGCAGAGTGGCGAAAAGCTCAGAACAGCGCCCCCCGAAACGGAAGTGGCAGAAAATAGATCACATCGGTAGTGATTTAGCACTACCATAGAGAATGAATGGTAAACGGTTTAGGGAGTTTTATCTAATGAATACGCGGTGGCCACGCGGTCTGTGCATGTTTGGTTAAAACGTGCTTGTTTTTCACTCAATGAAGTGATGGTTAAGCTTCAGCAGGAGTTGGCTCTCATTTTTCATGTATTCTTTCTTTCCCTGTCTGCTGTCTGTGAGGAGTTTGTGCCGCTATGCTGCCACAGTTTGTGTGTGGTCATGTGTGTGAAACGGAGTCTTGTGATTATTGTTGCTACGTTTGATTGGTGAAACAAGCATGCAGTAGATCCACTGACGGCTTCTCCCTGGCAAAAAATATAGCGTATATAATGGAAAAAAGTAGCGATTCGAGTGTTGCTCAATGTAGCGGAGTAAGAGTAGCATTTCTTCTTCACAAATGTACTCAAGTAAAAGTAAAAACTATGGTCCTGTAAAACTACTCTTAGAAGTACAATTTTTTTAAAAAGTTACTCAAGTAAATGTAACGGAGTAAATAGGCTAATTAGTAAACTCTGGAAGGAGACAATCTGTCATCTTTGGCTGGACATCTCTCTTCTCAAGGAAATGTCAGCTTACATTAAAAGTTCATGAAGACTATAATAAGTAAGCCCACACGCGTGGCAAATATGCAATCCCAAACAAAAAAAGTAAATGGAATAATTAGTGGGACTAAACCACTAACTGTTAATTTTGATATACAGTCTTTCCCTGTTCCATTAGAACACAATCACAGAGGAACATAGTTTACAGAAAGCATGTTGGGTAAATAACATGATCAGGAGAACTTTGTGTTTATAAATAATGCATAGTTTGCTCAACACGAACAAACTCTTATGTATTGTAAAACAAAATGAAGATGTCAGCCTCTGCTTATTAACACCTTTTGAGTCATTACACCATTTTATTGTCACGTGCAACATAAAAACATTAATATTGTAATTTTTCAATCTCTGTCTTCTTAGTTCTCTTGGCAGAGCCTCTAGGGGAAGGACTCAAAAGATCTGGATGACCTAGTGCATATTTTCTTGTTTTTACAGAAGGAAAAATGAAATGCTTTACCAAAAACTTACACATAAACAACCACAAGATGTCACAGGATGTTAAACAAACTCAATTAAGGTTCAAAGAAATTATATTAAACTGCCCTTCACAGCTGTTCCCCTCATTTACTGCAATAGGAGGGTAAATGTTTAGCCACCAATCACCAGAGACAGGAACTCCATCAGAGAGTCTGCAATGGAAACTGAAATTATGGCAAAAAATAGCTTTCAAAAGCAACAAGTTATGGTATAAACAGAAGTAAACGCACCCACCAGAGTTGGGTTTATGTAATTTAACTGAATTCAGGTCTTCTGATTTGCCTACCATGCATAAGGTACAATCCATAACTTTTATGTGTGTTGAACAGTTGAGCTTAGATTGGTCATAAAATGTTAAGAGGTTCATGTCATCAGGTGTTATATAAATCTAATCCAAATATATCTTCAAATGAGTACTTACCTGTTCACAAAGCAGCTGAACAGTCAATAGGTCTCCACTTAGAACAGCAAGATGTAA